>NC_037670.1:37981656-38238571 GCF_003255815.1 Theropithecus gelada | reverse complement strand
GAGTAGCTGGGACTACAGGCGCCCGCCACCACGCCCGGCTACTCGGAGGCTGAGGCAGGAGAATGGCCTGAACCTGGGAGGCGGAGCTTGCAGTGAGCCGAGATCGCGCCACTGCACTCCAGCCTGGGTGACACAGCGCGAGACTCCGTCTCAAAAAAAAAAAAAAAAAAAAAAAAAAAAAAAGTCACCTTTATTTGTGAAGGTCAGGCCAGCAAAATCATTAATTGCAAACTTTGAAGCCAATTGTCTCTGTTGGCCACTTCCTAACAAGTGAACAGTGCTTATGTTTACAGGGTGTCTAAAGTAGAGCTAATTTACTAATTTTTCCATTTATATCCAACATATGTCAACCATATACTAATATAATTTCTACAATGGCTATTTTGGGAAAAGAAAATATATAATACAGAATATAAAACTGATTACTTACCAAAATCTCATAATCATGATCATTTTAGAGAAGCGATTGGTTTTTGATATCCAGTATGCACCCGTCTACTACTGAGCAAATTTTAATGGGGACAATTACAGGCATTGTCTTAATTTTTTTTAAATTTAAATACTCACCTTACTAGATACTGAATAAAAGGAAATATGTTGACGTGTTTAGAAGCTTTAAACTAAAATACCTACTTAAATGAGTATATAGAAAAATGTTATAAAAGAGAGCATCTGACTTAAACTACTGCTTCAATCAATAATCAATTTGTGTAATTACTTTAAATCATTAAAACCAGGAGAAAAGACACAAGCAACTGCATGTATTACACATTTCAAAATAAGATGCTTAGTAACAGAAAATAACCTTGTAGTACTAAATGCAGATTAATAATTTTTGAAATGCATTTATGAAAGTTACAAAATTTAAAATCTTTGTAAGAAAAATAACAATGTAATGAGCATTACAATTATAGTCATGATATAAGATAGAATAGTTCATGCTGAAGGTGGAAATTTGTTTTGTTTTGTTTGAGACGGAGTCTCGCTCTGTCTCCCAGGCTGGAGTGCGGTGGCACAGTCTCGGCTCACCGCAGCCTCTGCCTCACAAGTTGAAGCAATTCTCCTGCCTCAGCCTCCCGAGTAGCTGGGATTACAGGCCTGTGCCGCCACGCCCGGCTAATTTTTGTATTTTTAGTAGAGACAGGGTTTTACCATGTTGGTCAGGCTGGTCTCGAACTCCTTACCTCAAGTGATCCACCCACCTCGGCCTCCCAAAACACTGGGATTACAGTCATGAGCTACCATGCTTGGCCTGAAGGTGGAAAAATTACCCTTTGGGTACAATGTTCACTATTCAGGTGATGGGTACACTAGAAGTCCAAACCCCGATACTATCCAATATTTCCATGTAACAAACCTGCACATGTAGCCCCTGAATCTATGAAAATAAAAAATAAAAAAATTAAGAATATTTTATGCTATTCTTGCGTAGTAGGCAGAATAACAGTCCTAAAAAATACTCACTTCCTAATCCCCCAAAGTGTAAATATGTTACCTTACCTGGGATGAAGGACTTTGTAGATGTGATTAAATTAAGGTTCTTGAATTGGTGAGATTGTCCTGGATTATTCCGGTAGGTTCGGTATAATCACAAGTGTCTTTACACATGTAAATGAGAGACAGGAGAGTCAGAGGAAGAGATGTGACCACTGGAACAGATTGCAGAGATGTGGCTGTGATCTGGGAGCCATGAGCCAAGGAGTGCCATGCCTCTAGAAGCTGGAAAGGCAATGACACCGCTTCTCTCCTAGAGCCCCCAGAAGGAATGCAGCCCTGCGGACACCCACTCAAGCCTAGTGAGACCCATTTTGGATTTTTAACCTCCAGAAGTGTAAGATAATAAACCTGTATTGTTTTAAGCCAGGGAGTATATGGTAATTTGTTACAGAAGCATTAGGAATCTACTGTCTCTGACACATTAAAGAATTCAAGAAGCCTGAGGTCTAATTTAAGAAATACTATTAATCTTTTCTCTACTCATTTTCTTCAACTGCCAAGTGAATATTGTAGTGCCAATCTTACATACCTCACATCATTATGTAAAGATAACATTAATGTTTAAAATAATGCGTTACTTTTTCTATGGTTTAAATAGCTTGCTCCCATGATACATTCACTCAACAAGTATGAATGGAGTTCCATGTAGATTCTCTCAGCCGTGGGGATAAAGCATTGAGCAAACATCCACAATTTCCTGTGACTATGAAATATATATTCTAGTGGTAGGGAAGTGCATCAACAATAAATATGTAGTGCGTCAGATAGATGATTAGTGCACTGGAGGAAAAGAAAAGATAAAAAGAGGTAGAAAATGGGAAGTTTTAATTTAAACTAGTGTCATTCTGAAAAGTCTCAGTGATGGGGAATTTGTGTAAAGACTTCAGTGAAATAAGAGAGGGTGAATCTCATGTATATTTAGAGGAAGGTGTTCCAGTCTCCTTAAAGACCTTCTGACTGACATGTGCCTGAACTATGGGGAGGCTAATGTGTGTGAAACGAAGTTACAGTGGGAACCTCCCCTGGCAGGAGATGAGTGCAGAAGACAAGCAGGAGAGGAATGGAGTCAGAGCAGATAATTATGGGCTTCCTTTGTCTTTGTTAGGACTTTGGTTTTTACTCTGTGAGAGAATGGATGTCCTTGGGGTATTGAGCAGAAGACTAACATGATTGGAAATAAGTTTTTAAAAGATTCTTTCTGGCTGGTATGGTAAGAAATACCTGAGGTGGGGACGAGATGAGGTAAAAGAAGATTGCAAAAATGCAGGTCATTGATCTTGATGGCTAGGACCAAGGTGATATTAGTAGAGGTAGTGAGATGTAGTTCCATTCTAAATATATATTTGGAGGTAGAGATTATGCAATTTGCTGATGCACTGGATGTAATATATCAAAGAAGAAAGGAGTCAAGGATGTTATCAAAGCTTCCAGACTGCACAGCTGAATTGATGGGTGTTCTCCCCAGCTCAGAGGGCAAGACTGAAGGAAGGATAGTTGGGAAAGAGTTAGTGTTAGTTTTGGATAAGCATGAAATGCCTGTCAGCTATCCAGGTGTGGATGTTTTGATGGCATTTGCATATGCCAGTCTGGGTTTCATGGATACAGTCCAGGCTGGAAATAGAAATCCTCATGCATGAATCATTGCACTTATTAATTACAACTTTGTCAGATTTTCCATGTAAAATTTAAATGCAGTAGTAACCATAATTTTTACAGCAAGTTGATGTCCCACTACTTAAGAGGCTGGAGCCAATATTGCCATAATGTGATATTATGCAATGATGCTCAGGTAAATAAACTCTCTGCAAAAAAGAAAAGAAAATAATATTAACCTATAATTATTCATGAAAATCATTCATATTGGATTTTTGGAAAATGCATATTGATTTCAACATTCAGGTAAAGTGAAACAGAAAGTGAAAGATGCTCAAGATATGAACTACTTACTTATTGTAATGAGGATGCTGATTTTGCATATTTTTGTAATTAAACTATATAAATCATCTTATTATTTAACTATAGATTCCTTCTTAAAATATGAAGTCCACTTTGTTTTATTTACATTATGTGAGGCTCATAAAGCACTTTGGAAAACTACTTCCTGAGATACTGCATTAAAGACTAAATGGCAAAGTGAATACGGATTATATCCCTATCATTGTTCTGGATATTTTATTTGAATCTATCAAAAAAGGGAGGAGGGTCATCATTAATTTTTTTTAATTTTTTTAACATATATTGTCTTATAAGAAGAAGAATGAATTTCAGTATGCTTCCTTTGTTACCATAGTAGCTGCTATAATTCACAGAACAAAATTTAATGTGCAACCAAATAGAGAAAGTTTCAAAAAGAAGGAGAAGGTCTGTGGCCTATGGCCCAAAAGTCAAGCTTGAGAGAAAGTTACTTAAAAATATTGGAGTGAAATACTGAGAGCCAAGCTATAGACATTACCTCTTTAATCTTCTGTTCAAAATCTTCAGTAAAATCTCTGTTTTTCTCTAGTGGTTTGTGGATTCCCACTCTTTTTTGATGGGTGTCGGAAATGTCCTACTGGTAAAGGAGAAAGCAATACAGTGTTAAGTCTTGCTTCATGGAGCAGAAGTACAGGCTGCCCTTGAAAGATGGGGGATACAAGGTTTATACTTGCATAAGAGATAATAATAATAATAATAATAATAACAACAACATAGTTAGGAACATTGCCATGTTAGAGGGTATAAATTGAGAATAAATAGAGGGAAATTAACCCTGGTTTCACATGTCATGTTAATTTTGGAGAAAATGATATCTAAACTAGAATTAGAATTAGTTTTGATGGAGATCAGAAAGACCTGAGGATGTGAAATGTTCCAGGAGAAAGCAATTACATGTGAAAAGACCTAGGGGCAAAAGTTAAAGTAGCAGGTCTAGGAGCCTAGAGTGAGATGGAAGAAGTAAGTACTGGATACCCGGAGAGGCACTTAAGGATTGTGTTGTAAACAGCCTTGTCAGATTCATAAGGGAGTTGTTCTTTAGCCTGAAAGCAATGAAGAGCCCAGCAAAGCCCATACTTTAATCACAATCGTGCAAACTTTTAGCAACAAAATGGAGAATGAAGCAGACAGTCTGTGCTTTCATTAAGTTTCAAGTTCCCTGGGTGCAAAAGGCACTGAACTCTTAACCATACAGATAAAATAATAATGCAATGACAGCCCTGCCTCCTTTTGACAGATCTAAAGAATATGCCTAGAATGACTACGGGGATACCAATCCTCATTTACCTTACAAGTTTGTCTTTAATGCAGAGTCTCAGCAAAGAAGTTTCAGAGAGATTAGATTATAACTCTAGAAAGAAAGCTGTAACGCTCTGACAATGAATTGGAATAGCGATGCCTAGTTTCAGGAAGACAGAAGAAGGCTACTATACTTTACTGAGCAATCACCGGTGGAATTTCCATGTTTCTTAGTCTACCTATATTGTTTAATCATAGTAAGTGCACACTTTTATTCCTTTATTAATCTATTTCACTAATATATTTAAGTACATGCTCATTAATAGAAACTAAGCTAACTGTAGAGATAAAATAAGCAAATTCAATCCATGTTTTCATGAAACACACTCCCTTAGATGCAAATAAAAATTACTATTTTTTATTAATCACATGGAAAAAGTTATACTGCACTATATCTTTATGATATAAAGGAAGAATAAAATGACCAATGAAAGCATAATTTTGTCCATTCCTTAAAAAAAATACAGGGTCTAACTCTGTAGCTCAGACTGAAGTGCAGTGGTATGACCATAGCTGACTGCATCCTTGAATTTCTGGGCTGAGGTGATCTTCCTGCTTCAGCCTCCAGAACAGCTGGGACTACAGGTGTGCACCACCACGCCTGGGTCTAAATTTTCTTAATTTATAACATTTTAAAAGTACCAAGAGATCTTTTATATCTCAGTAAGGCATAGCCCTGAGTGATAAAATATTAACATATCAGTTCCTAATTTTCCAAATATAAGCCTATTAACTCCAGATAACTATTAGGTCACATTTGATAAGGAAGTTGTCTGTTTTCTTACATAAGTTCACAGATTTTTTTTTTATTTTTTTACACTTTTTACTTTTTTTTTTTTTTTTTTAAGCCTTTAACCCTCAGGGAAGCAATATACATACTTTAACACAAACTATAACAATTATTTACTCTTATACTACAGAAAATGGATAGATGCTATTCTGAAGTGTTCTAGTTTGTCACTATATGTTCGATTTTAAAACGTTTAAACATTTTTTTCTAGTTATATTTAAACTTAGATTTTACACTAAAATTTCCAGATGTGCTACTATCAAGAAAACAATAATTAATGGAAGCCTTCCGTAAGCATAGAGACATTAAGGTTCACAAAATGTTTTTGGTCCTATATTAGTCACTTTATTGGCAAGAGGGAATCAAAAAGAATGACCTCTGCAAGTATATGCAGAAAAACTCTGACCAACAGTCTTCATTTATATATGGCACCAAATCTGGAAGATGCTTTATTAGAGAACCACTTCTTCTCCTCCTCCAAAAGGAAATCAACAGAGAATGGAGATTCTAAGAGAACATCCCTATCAGTTGGCTGTCCCTTCTTAAATATCAATGTAATATAATTAGAGCTTTTAATTATTATTCTTAATGTATTTTTAACCCAAATACTTAAATCACTCAAATGGCTGAATAGTGGAATAGTGAATAATGATTATGCATTTATATTTAAGAAGGGATTCATTATCCCAAGATGATGCATTATTTTTAGTTTAAAAATAACTTTAATTATATGGAACAATCAGTTAAATTTTGTCATTTTGGAGGATTCAGAATTTGCATTATTTTCTGAACAGCAGACTGATAGGAATTCTCTTAGAACCTCTATTCTCTGTTGATTTTTTTCTTTTGGGGAAAGGGGAAGAAGTGCTATAATAAAACACCTTTCTGATTCAGTGCCATATATAAATAAAGACTGTCAGTCAGAACTCTCCTACATGTATGTGCAGAAGCCTATCATTCTTCTAGGGTTCAAACAATTTTTGAAATATATATTATTGGACCACAAAACTGGTAATCAATTATGCTGGATTTCAATTTTTTCTAAGTCCAGCAGGTAAGAGCAACTAATTAAAATTATTGAACCTGCTTCTACTGGAGTTAATTTTCATGGAGAAGCACAAAGTCAGACTCAAAAGACCCAATTTCTTGCTGCTTCTCAGATAGCTGAATGATCGATAGTAAACAAGTGGAATTTCTAAGATTTATGGTCCTGTATCTATCTGATTCATCTTAGCTCTTACTGTTTTTACTCATGCCTTCCTATATTTTTTTCGTTGTGCCTGGTGTTCTTTGCATTACATTTATTTTCCAATATAAAGCTGTTAGTCGACATGCTAGTATGATTAGGAAATACAGTTATATTGCTCCTGTTGTCAGAGCCACAGGTTGCCCTGGAGAGCACCCCATTAATTCATATGTTCACTCAGTCTGAAACAAATCTGAATAATGACTACGGAGTCCAGAATAATGACGGTTTGCCTTGTTTTACTTCTTTCTTATTTGACTTTGTTTTCTTGTTGTTCGAATGTCTCTTGGATACCAAATTAAAAATACAAAGAAAAGAAATAATTACTTGGCAAGAAGGAAGTTAAAAAAAGTTGAATAGAGGTGTTTTCTCTATATACATACTGTTTATCAGCAAGATGAATTTGTTTATTGCATCCTCTTACCTATTTCTTTTGAGTAATCTAGATTTATTACAGTAACTTATCTCCTTAGATGCCTTTAAAGAAATCTCTTTAAGTGTACTTTACTCAGTGGGGTGCTTTGACAAAATGTACCAATTAGGCTCATGTGAGATGGCAAGTGAGAAGAATGAGTAAGAAAAATTGATCTCAAGCGAATGAACACATTTTATTCAAAGTGACTTTAAAATGTGAGCAAAAACACCACAATACATGATAAAATTAACCACCAAATGAATCATGTTCTTTATAGGATGCGTCTTGAAACTTCATAGTATTAATGTGAAAGGAAACAAAAGCTGTAGAAAATGATATTCAACACTGAACATCAGAAAAAAACAATAATACTTTTTTATTTATATTTATCAATATTATTGTTTATTGAATGGACAGATTTGCTTATAAACTGCAGTTGACAGGGACTAGAGCTAAAATTCAGGGCACCTTCTGGAACTGCAATGGGACAGAGTCAGCATGCCTTTTGGACTGTCTCTCCCATGAGTTACCCACACAGGTCGGGTACGTCTGAGGCTGCAGCAGAGAAGGGTTGAGGCTGAGACAGGGCCCTGTCAGGATCTGCTTTATGATGGATGCCAGCAAGCCTGTCCAGTTGGTGCTCATGGATATATTTCTCAGCATCTCTCTGTGCCACAGGATTGTTCCCAGGCTGCACTATAGAGAGACTAGAGTTGAGCTTCAGGACCACTTAATCTGCTGTAGGATAGAGGCTGGTAATCCTGTCATGGTGGCTCAGATGGGAGAGTCTCCCAGCTGGTCCCTGCACAGGCAAGATTGCTCTGTGCCTGCAGCCAAAAGGAACTGGAGCTGAAACAGGGTCCCTTCGGGATATGCCACGGGATGAAAGCTGATAAGCGTATCCAGGTGGCTCAGACAGGTGTCTCTCAACTGGTGGCGATGAGGCAATATTTTAAGACAACCAGTATAATTTTTGTCAAATACAATCTGGCATTTAAATATATTTATCAACAATTCTGAAAAGGCCAAATATGCTATAATTTCAAGCACTCACTTTTTTTAGTTGATGAATCATTAAGAAGTTATGTGGATTAAATGTAGACTGTTGATTGATATCATTTACAGTGAGATAGTACTTGTGATAAACAAAAATATTCTAAAATTCTTATGGAAAATTAAATGTCCGGAAGACTAAAAGATATTCTGAAAGGGAGAAAAAAATGGGAACTGACCATAAATCATAGAAAATATTAAGTATATTTATTAATGTACTGATAAATTTTAGTCAATATTATTACATAAATAGCATGTAATAAACCATTTTTAATATTGAATTATAACTTTTTAATATTGAAGTATAATGTTTCCAGGTTAACTGGTAAATGATCATTCATTACAAATGTAACTAATACTACTATATTTGAAAGAGTAATTATTTTTGTCAAAATAAAATAAAGTATAATTACACTCAGGAAGATAAAATATTGTGATTTTAAAAGTCAGAGACTGCCTTTACATGATTAACTATATTTTGTTTTTTTGTTTACATTGGTCAGAATTGTATGTTATTAATGCCTTTTTGAATGCTAATTCCTAACCTCTGAAATTAAAAAATAGCTAGAATATTTCAGATTAAATATGTAGATCCAATCCCAGCACTTTGGGAGGCCGAGACGGGCGGACCACGAGGTCAGGAGATCGAGACCATCCTGGCGAACCCGGTGAAACCCCGTTTCTACTAAAAAATACAAAAAACTAGCCAGGCGAGGTGGCGGGCGCCTGTAGTCCCAGCTACTCGGGAGGCTGAGGCAGGAGAATGGCATGAACCCGGGAGGCGGAGCTTGCAGTGAGCTGAGATCTGGCCACTGCACTCCAGCCTGGGCGACAGAGCGAGACTCCGTCTCAAAAAAAAAAAAAAAAAAAATATGTAGATCCAAGTTATAAACAGCTAAATTCTTACCTAATATTTGAAAACTATGAGAAGCAATTTTTTTTTCCTAATAATAAGATTAACTTTCGGCCAGGCACGGTGACCTGTGCCTGTAATCCTAGCACTTTGGGAGGCCAAGGAGATAGATCACCTGAGGTCAGGAGTTCAAGACCAGCCTGGCCAACATGGTGAAACCCCGTCTCTACTAAAAATACAAAAATTAGCTGGGCGTGGTGGTACACACCTGTCATCCCGGCTACTCTGAAGACTGAGGCAGGAGAATTGCTTGAATCCGGGAGATGGAGTTTACAGTGAGCTGAGATCACGCCACTGCACTCCAGCCTGGGCAACAGAGCAAGCTTCCATCTCCAAAAAAAAAAAAAAAAAAAAAAGAAAGAAAGAAAAAGAAAAAGAAGAAAAAGAAAAGAAAAGAAACACACAAAAAGCTAACCTTTGATTGGATTTCCCATCATGTATATAGAACAAAGCAATGATAGTAACTTCATATAATCATAGATCCTATTGGAATACAATAATTTGCTAACAAAGAAACAGTTTCAATGAAGTGTAGTGTTTACAAACTACATTACAGTCTACAAATTATGTAAATTATTGTTGCCCATTTTATTACTTAAATGCATAAAGATTTTTCTTCTTCAAATACTGTCAGCTTCACAGTGAAAATAATTTTTGCTTAGCTGCTCTGGCAGTCCTCTAATGGAAATTTTAAGTCGACCACATCTATCTGCTACATGATCTATGAATAAACTAAATGTAGTTCTTTAAAGAGCCTTGTGGCATTGATTGCTTTGACAAATTCTGCATTTGCTCACTCTCGATTGTTTAATTTTTCACTAAGAAGAGAAGAAACAAGTACTCTGTCCTTGAATAGAATTAGCTATAGAGAACAGGGTGAAAGTATAATTGAGATGACAGAAAGTAAACAAATGCTTCGCAGTGGCCATAAAGGACTTGAGAAATAAGGTCTTTAAAAGAGTAAAATTCAATGTGCTTGTACCTTAAAAGATAATTTCAACATTGTATATAACAGAAATATTTAACACTTTCAACCTATCAGAAATTTTAACTGTATTTGTTCTTTGGAAAAATATTTTGTGTGGCCGGGTATGGTGGCTCATTCCTGTAATCCCAGCACTTTGGGAGGCTGAAGCAATTGGATCACCTGAGGTCAGGAGCTCAAGACCAGCCTGGCCAACATGGTCAAAGTCCGTCTCCACTAAAAATACAAAACAAAATTAGCCGGGCTTGGTGGCAGGTACCTGTAATCCCAGCTACTCGGGAGGCTGAGGCGAGAGAACTGCTTGAACCCGGGAGTCAGAGGTTGCAGTGAGCCCAGACCATGCCATTGCACTCCAGCCTAGGCAACAAGAGCAAAATTCCGTCTAAAAAAAAAAAAAAAAAAAGAAAGAAACAAAGAAAGAAAGAGAAAAGGAAAAAAAAGAAAAATATTTAGTGAGGTCTCCAACATGCCAGGTATTAGTCTCGCAGTTGCTATTAAGGTGGTAATAGGACAGAAAAGAACTCTGATTTCTGGAGCTGATTTCTCCAGGGGCTGTATAAGGCAATAGGCTTTTCAAGAAGGTGTTTGTGGAAAACTAAAATCTGGGAAAGAAGAAACATAAATAGATAAGTAAGCAATCTTGGTAAGTATTCAAGAAGCTAACATTCGAATCTTATAAGAAAATGGAGAGGTTTTAATATGAACTAGGTATTGATTATGCTGTATGTATTTGGGGATGGAAACTGGATTAGATTAACTGCCCTTATCAGTGACAAGTGTAAAGTTTGCAAAAGAATAAATCTTATGTTTACAATCCTCCTGAGCAAAAGCAGTTAAAGTGTATAAGATTAAATTACGTTGATTGCTATCAGAATAATATGCTATATTTAGGTAAGTCCTTGAAGGCAATAGCTATATTTATCGTAGCTTTACTATGTAAAATATGTAACGTAAAAATTGTCGCACAAAAAACTGCATGTCCTTAACAAAGAAAAGTATGCGTATGAGTTCCACAATTGTTACTGATTAACCTTAATAAAGAAACAAACAAAAAACTCAAATAAAATAAGCTATTGACCAAGGAGAGCAAGAAGAATTTCCAACATGTAGACAGATATTCATTTTTTCTAATAATGCTTTATCTACACTTCAGAAGCATTTGGATAATAATTTTACTGTATTTTCACAGCCATAGGATAGAGGTGGGGGGTGTGTGTGTGTGTGTTTGTGTATGTGTATATATGTAATTTCTGCCACTGTTGACCTCTAAAATTAAAGGGCAGAGTCCAAGAGAAAGAATTAATTATGTTTTGAGGAAAATGGAAGTTGGTTCATTGCTGTTTCTTATATGGAAAATAATAAAGGAAGCATAAATGGCTAATGAAAAATGAATACTATTTACATCAGAAAGAGCAACTAAGCAGTCTTTGTTCATGGTTTACGATATTGCGAATCTGAAAAATCAATGAACTAGTGAAAAATTTAAATATAAAAACAGAGTCAATAAGAGGAGAAAAAGGTATATGATTTGTGGAAATATTTCATAAGGAAATGGACATTTCTGAAATATGGACTCTGTGATGAGAGAAAGAATGTTCGATATTATTGGACAATTTATCTGTTTTCAAAAATTGCTCACAAAACACTTTTCAGTTGTGTTGTTTACTAAGACTGCAACTATTTAACAAATGAATTAATGGGTTAATAAGTGACCTCTACGTAATGATTTCTCAGAAATTTTTTTTTTTTTTTTCTTTTTTTAGACAGAGTCTCGCTCTGTCCCCCAGGCTGGAGTGCAGTGGCACAATCTCGGCTCACTGCAACCTCCGCCTCCCAGGTTCAAGTGATTTTCCTGCCTCAGCCTCCCGAGTAGCTGGGACTACAGGCGCCCGCCATCATGCCCAACTAATTTTTTGTATTTTTAGTAGAGACGGAGTTTCACCATGTTGGCCAGGATGGTCTCGATCTCCTGACCTCGTGATCCACCCGCCTTGGCCTCCCAAAGTGCTGGGATTACAGGCGTGAGTGACTCTGCCAGACTAGAAATTATTTTCAATGTTCTTCTCAACAATGACCGAAAAGCTATTATTTATTTTGATTTAATTAGCCAAATCATATTCCTCTATTTCACCTGGGATTTATATAAAAGTTAAGTGTTTATAAGAATTAAAGAGTATCATGCACAGATCATTATTTGACGAAGGATTTCCTCATTAAAATTGATTACTTTTAAAAATAAAATTATTGTAAGGTTAGAAATTCTAATCAAACAATTCATTGCACATTTATAATGAGAAGCTGAGCTTATCCAATTTATCACATAGTATACATATATGTACATATAGTTATATTTATGCATGCTTATGCATATGAATATAAATAAATAATGTATATATTATTTCATTCAGGCTGCAATAACAAAATACCACATATTGGGCAATTTGTAAACAATAGACATTTATTTCTCACAATTCTGGAGGCTAGTAATCCAAGATCAAGGTAGTAACAAATTTGATATGCGGTAAGGGCCCATTTCCTGGTTCATATGTTCTCACGGGACAAACGAGCTCACTCGTGCCTTTTTATAAGGACACTAATTGGATTAATGAAGGCCCACCCTCATGACCTAATCGCATCCAAAAAGGCCCTGATACCTGATACCTTCACCTTGGGGGCTAGGACTACAACGCATGAATTTTGGAGGTATATAAACATCCAGATCACAGCACATAAATACACACACACATACACACACACACACATTATAAACGCAGACATATATATATATCTTACTTATTATGTCAACAGTACTTTTAATATGTGCTTTTCATGTATAATATATTGTGCTTTCTCTAAAGAAGTTTTAAAAAATGGTGATAAATTAAAGTACCAAGTTTGAAGAAAAGGAAAGATAAGAAATAGGCCATAGACTATAAACTTTTCATTTATTATGCTTCATAAATTATATAATTGTATATTTGGAATATATGAAAGGACATTTTAAATTTTGCATAGTGCATGAAATAAAAATAAAAATCAGGAATACCTGGATATCCCACTATTTAAAATAATTACAATATTACAAGCATTTTAGAGAAACCTATGGCTTCTTCTAGATCCAATTACCTTCTCGTCCTCACATAGGCATAACGAATGTTCTATTTTTAAAAGTTTATATTTCATATAATTTCATCTGCAGTTTTTCTTCCTTTTGGATTTTTATGAATACAATTAAACTGCATGCTGTCTTGACTTGCCTGCGTTCTCAACTTTTTATTTCTGAGAATCATCTGTGTGGTCATATAAACTGTATATCATTCATTTTTCATGGATGAAATTCATTTTATGAACAAGCTACAATTTAATTTCTTGCTAATTTTGATGGGAATGTGGGTGGTTTCCAGTGTGGAGGGGTTACAAATAATGCTACTCTGAGCCTTTTTGCATATATATCTTGATGCAGATACGCCAGAAGATATCTAGGAATGAAATTGTTTGCTTTGAGAGTCTAAAGAGAAAAGCGGAACCAATTTTGAGCCTTTAAACCACAGGGAGTAAAATGCAGAGAATGTTTTACATGTGTGAGAAGCTACCAGAGGGCAGTAAAGCCAGAAGAGGATAACAAAGCAGGAAGCTCTTACTACCCTTTGGAAAAGTGACAGATGGGAAGGCAGGTTTCCAGACGCTTGGTGCTGGTTACCGTTTGCCGAGGCGGGAATGAATTCTGCCCTGTCTTCCCCTTTAAACTTTTTCCTCTGTTTCCCACGGATGTAATTGAGCAGGAAAGCATCTGACTTTGGGACACAGGACGCGCTGTTTATAAGTAACAAACTTCATATGATACAGAGTAGAGCAGCAAAAGGGTGAGGAAAAGATCAAATGAAAAATAGGCCTAGTACCAGCACATGTTGGGGTGTTGTATTATTTCAAATACTTGTCTAAAATGGTTATAATATTTAAATTTCCACAAATAGTGTAAAAGCATTTGTTTTTAGTCTACATATACAGTAACATTTAAAAGCATCATTTAATTGTGTGTCAGTCTTATGTACATAAATATCTCATTGTGTTTCAGTTTACATGTCTGTAGTTGCTAATAAGGATAGAAACTTTCCATGGTTTTTGACCACTCATCTTTTCTCATTGTGAGCTATTCTGCTTTTGACCATTGTCCTATTGTTTTTGTTTTGTTAATTATTTTAATAATTTCTTTATACATTCCGGATATTATTTATTGTTTAGTTATATATGCTGTATCTTTTTCAGTGGCCTTAAGTTCCAACTTCCATTTTGTGTCTTTCAATAAAAAGATATTCCTAATTATAATGTTATTTTTTATCATTGTTTATTATTTGTATGTTTTGTTTCTTGCTTAAGAAACCCGTTAATCTTCGTTAGTCACGAAAATATTCTTCTTTAGGGTCCTTTAAAGCTTCATAGTTTCATGATTTCCAATTAAGCCTTAAATAGCTGATATTTATTTGCTATATGATGTGACAGAATACATTTTCTTTCACTGTGTAGTTAGCTGTGGTAGGCCTATTTATTGAAAACTGTGCTTATCTACAATGGAAGCTATACCATAAAGCATATTGCCACATAGGAACTGCTGGGTTTTCTACTCTGTTTCTTATATCAATTTATCTATCTCTTGTCCAGCCTCATAATTCCCATAGCTTACATTACCATGTTATTATAACTGTGTTCTTTTTATAAAAATTATTGATATGTGGAAAGCAAAATCAACTTTTTTAGCGAATTTATGACTCTGAGTCCATTACTTTTATAAACAGGAATTTACTTTTGCACCAACCTAATAGAACCCATTTGTCTAATTCCAATAACATTTCAATACAAGTTTTAATTGAAAATAAATGGATCTATACTATTTAGAGAGATTTGAGATTGGTATTCTCATGGTATTGATTCATCTAGTTCATTAACACATACATCTCTTTCGTGTTTGTCTGCTTAAATATATTACACTCCTCTTGAAAATGTTTTTGCAGTTAGGCGTGATGGCTCATGCAATCCCAGCACTTTGGGAGGCTGAAGCTAGAGCTTCACTTGAACTCAGGAGTTCAAAACCAGCCTAGGCAACATAGTGAGACCTAGCTCTACAAAATAATTAAAAAAACAAAAACAAAAACAACAGTAGCCTTGCATGGTGGCATGTGCCTGTAGTCAAAGCAACTCGGGAGGCTGAGACAGAAGGATTGCTTGAGCCCAGTTGTTCAACGCTACAGTGAGCTATGATGGCTCCACTGACCTTCAGCTTGGGCAACAGAGTAAGACAGAGCAAGACTCTGTCTCCCCATTCCCCCAAAATTGGCATAATTATTGAATATAATAGATATGATTTATTTATTAAAAGTCTATCAATTACCAAATTATGTTATCTGTTTGTGGCTCATGTCAATGACAAAATAGCAAATTTAATTTTTTAAAATACTGAAATTGCAATAATTATATGTATACAGATCACTATTTTTTTTTTTCACTAAGTAAATTCTCCAGGTAGAATCAGCATACAGATCAAGGATTAAACATCAGCAGCTCTCAAAAGGACTGCATTGCCCCTTTCCTAACTCTAGTCCCAAAAGTTAGCATTAACAGAACTTCTAACACCATGGAATAATTTTGCCTTTTTGAGGGAAGTATATATAAAATGAAGCAACTACGCCTTTGCGTCTATTTTGCTCAATATAATGTTTCTAAGATTCCTTTACGTTTTCATATAAGAATAGTCTATTCATTTCATTGCTGAGTTACTTTATAGTCCTTCATAACTGGCATAGAATTGTGACCCAATTATTATCTTTTCCAATGCTGATGGATATTGGTGTTGTTTCCAGGTTTGGGCAATTACAAATGTAATTTGTAATTGTAATTTTGTAATACAAAATTATGTACATTCAAATACTTATGTGGTGAACATAGATACACCTTTCTGTTGGGCATGTTTCTACCACTAGAATTACTGGGCCAAAAGATCTATAGCCTCAGTAGTATCTGCTGAAAAGTTTTCAGAATTGATTTGATAATTTATAGATCCCTCTGCAAAATATAAGAACATTCCATGCACTCACTAACATTTTGTAATGTCAGGACCTTTTTTATCATCGTTATTTTCTTATGTGTTAATTTCTTATATGTTATTCTCTTATTTCTCATATTTTCTTATGTGGTAGTATCATTTTTTAATTTTAATTTGCCTGATGGTTAGTAAAACTTAGCACATTCTCATATGTTCTAGTCCACATAGCTACCCTTTTTAGGAATATCCAAATTCTATATTCTATGCTTGGAAGAAATTAAAAAAAGAAAATCAATGAACAACAGAACCAGTTTTTCTTGATCTCAAAAAACTAACTTTGGTAAATGAACTAATATCCTTGAAAAGGATATATAATTGTCATTATTTAGTGCAGTGATTTTTAGTGAATTTCAGGTATTGTGTTTTTCATTGTTGAATATTCATTTGCTTCATTTTTAGTGTCTTTTTACACTTAGATATCCTATCTTTTTATTAATTACAATAATGTTTTCTCTTATTTCTTAATTATAATAGCTACTGTAAAATTCTTGTCTTGTAATTCCAACATCTAGGTCAGCCTATGTTGTTAGTCTTTATTAATCATCTCCCCTTCTCAGTATAAATTGTGGTTTTCTATTTCTTCTTGTAAATTATTTTTAACCTTTCCTGGCTCATTGTGAATGATTCAAACAATCATTCTTGATGGCTACACTTTCTTTTTAGGAATATATGTATATATACTATATAGGAATATATATAGGTGTAGATATATTAGTACAATTATCAGTTTTGTCTTCAATTTTTCAAAGAATATCTTATATTTTTTGTGAGAAAGAGGTTTCATTATTCATAACTTATAAAATCACTGTAATCACTCCTTTTAAAATATAATTACCACAGCTTCTTATTCAGCAGAGTACCCTCCTGGAGAGTGTTCTACCAAAACCCCTTGATGCCAGCTGACATGCTCATCCATATGGCCCACAGAACACACAAACAACTTTTCACACAATCCTCAGAGTATCAACATGGGCTGCTTCATCTAGCTCCTCATATTCATTATTTCACACAGGGCGAGTAAAAATCAACAAATCAACTCCATTGATTATGGATGGCCTTAAATTCTACAGTATGCATGCTGAGTTTTCCAGAGAAGGAAACAATCCTTCCGTGATCTACTCTAGCTCTGCTCTAGTGACATACTTTTTTTTTTTTTTTAAAGCAGAGAACACTCTTATGTGAAGATACTCCTAATATTCGACAGAAAAGCAACAGCTTATATAATTACATATTCTATCTTTTGACTATACTAAAAGCCATTTAAGTGATCTTACTTTTTATTTTTAAAATTGTAGTAAAGCATACGTAACATAAAATTTGCTATCTTAACCATTTTAAGCTTCTTAACCATTTTTAACTGTACAGTTCAATAGTATTAACTAATTCACTTTGTTGAGAAATAGACCTCTAGAATGTCTGTGTCTTGCAAATCTGAAACTCTATACCAATGAAACAATTCCCCATTACCCCTCCCCTTGCTCCTGGTAACCACTATTGTACTTTCTGCTTCTGAGAATTTGACTACTTCAGTTTCTAATTGAGAGACAGGACTAGCTGGAATTTCCTAGGCCAATTAAGAATCCCTAAGTCTAGCTGGGAAGGTGACTGCATCCACCTTAAACACGGGGTTTGCAACTTAGCCCACACACAACCAATCTGAGAGCTCACTAAAATGCTAATTAGGCAAAACAGGAGGTAAAGAAATAGCCAATCATCTATTGCCTGAGAGCACAGCCGGAGGGACAAGGATCAGGATATAAACCCAGGCATTCAGCCGGCTATGGCAACTCCCTTTGGGTCCCCTCCCCTTATATGGGAAGTCTGTTTTTACTCTATTTCACTCTATTGAATCTTGCAACTGCACTCTTCTGGTCCGCGTTTTGTTACAGCTCCAGCTGAGCTTTTGCTTGCCGTCCACCACTGCTGTTTGCGGCCATAGCAGACCCGCAGCTGACTTCCACCCCTCCGGATCCAGCAAGGTGTCCACTGTGCTTCTGATCCAGGGAGACGCCCATTGCCACTCCGGATGGGGCTAAAGGCTTGCCATTGTTCCTGCACTGCTAAGTGCCTGGGTTCGTCCTAATCGAGCTGAACACTAGTCACTGGGTTCCACCGTTTCCTTCCGTGACCCACAGCTTCTAATAGAGCTACAACACTCACCGCATGGCCCAAGATTCCATTCCTTGGAATCTGTGAGGCCAAGAACCCGGGGTCAGAGAACACGAGGAGGCTTGCCACCATCTTGGAAGTGGCCCCCCGCCATCTTGGGAGCTCTGGCAGCAAGGATCCCCCAGGTAACATAATTGTAATTAAGAATTTGAATACTTTAGTTTCTAATTGTAATTCTAATATATAATTGCAATTATACATTATTTTTTATAAAAGACTTTACTTTAGAGCAGTTTTAGGTTTACAGAAAAATTGAACAGAAATTAAGAAAATTTTTCAAGTATTCTCTGCCTCCACACATACATAGATTTCTCCATTATAACATCCCCCAACAGAATAGAACAATAATTACAATTGCTGAGTCTAAATTGACGTATCATTAACACTCAAAATCCATAGTTTACATTAGAGTTCACTCTTGGTGTTATACATTCTGTGGGTTTGGGCAAAAGTATGACATGCATCCACTCTTCTAGTTTCAGAGTATAGTGTCACTACTCTAAAATTCCTATGTGCTCTGCCTACTCATAACATTCCTCCCACTAATCTCTAGAACCCATGATATTTTTATTGTCTTTGTAGTTTTGCCTTGGCCAGAATATCACAGTTAGAATCACAGAACGTTTAGTCTTTTCAGATTGCCTTCTTTCACTTAGTATTCATTTAAGTTTCTCCATATGTTTTCAGGACTTGATAGCTCATTTCTTTTTAGCACTGAATAATATTCAGTTTTCTGGATGCACCCGAGTTTATCCATTTACCTCAGGTAAAGACACCTCGGAAGCTTCTAGGTTTTGCAATATGAATAAAGCTGCTATAAACATCTGTATGCAGGTTTTTGAGTGGACATAAGGTTTCAGTTTCCTTCAGGAAATGGCACAATTGCTAGATTATATGGTAGGTGTATGTTCAGATTTTTAAGAACCCCACGGCTGTCTTCCAAAGTGGCTGTATAATTTTGCTCTCCCAACATAAATGAATGACAGTACTTGTTGCTTGACATTTTTGTCAGCATTTAGTGTTGTCAATGTTCTAAATTTCATCCACTCTATGGATTAGTGGCATCTCGTTGTTGTTTTAATTTGCATTTCCCTGATGATATAAGATGTAGTGCATCTTTTCAGATGCTAATTTACCATCTGTACATATTCTTCGAGGAAGTGTCTATAACAATCTTTGGCCAATTTTTTTTTAATTGGGTTGTTTGTCCTCTCATTGGTTAGTCTTAAGAGTTCTTTGCATCTTTTGGATAACAGTATTTTATCAGACATGTCTTTTGTGAACATTTTCTACCAGTCTGTGACTAGCCTTTTCATTCTTTTGACGATGTCTTTCTCAAAGCAGAATTTCTAAGAATTTTAAATGAAGCCTAGTTTATCAATTATTTCTTTTATGGATCCCATCTTTAGTGTCAGATCTACAAAGTCATTGCCAAGCCCTAGCTCATCCTGGATTTCTATGTTATATTCTAGTATTTTTATAGTTTTGGGTTTTAGATTTAGATCTGTGATACATATTGGATTAACTTTTGTGAGTGATGTAAAGTCGGTGTCCATATTCATTTTTTGCATGTGAATGTCCAGTTGTTTCAGCGCCATTTGTATAAAGATCCTTTTACCATTTTTATTGTCTTTGTTCCTTTGTCAAAGATAAGTTGACTATATCTGTCTGGATCTATTTCTGGGATTTCTATACTGTTTCATTTGTCTATGTGTCCATTCTTTCACCGGTATAGCACTGTCTTGATTATTGTAGCTTTATGGTAAAACTTGGAGTTGAGTAATATCAGTCCTTCAACTTTGTTTTTCTCCTTCAATATTATCTTGGCCATATTAGGTATTTTGCCTCATTATATAAACATTAGTTTGTCAATATTCACAAAATAACTTACTGAGATTTTGCTTGAGATTGCATTGAATCTATCAGTAGAGTAGGGAAGAACAGACAGCTTCACAATACTGAGTCTTTCTATCTATGAACATGGAATACCTTTCCATTTATTAAGTTCTTTGACTTCTTTTGTTAGAATTTTATAGTTTTTCTCATGTAGATTTTATACATTTTTATTAGATTTATGCAAAAGTATTCCATTTGGGGGAATTCTAATGTAAGAAGTATTTTTTTAAATTTTCATATTCTAACTTGTTCACTGCTTGTACATGGGAATCAACTGACTTTTGCATATTAATCTTGCATCCTGCAAACTTGCTCGAATCTTTTATTAATTTCAGGAGCACTTTTATCAAGTCTTTTAGGTTTTCTACATAGATGATCATGTTATCTACAAACAAGGACAATTTATCTTTTCCTTCCCAGTCAGTATAACTTTTATTGCTTTTTCTTGTCTTACTGCATTGATAGGGCTTCTAGTGCAGTGCTGAACAGCTGTGGTCAGAGAGAACATTCTCACCTTGCTCCTGATCTTAGGGGAAAAGATCCAAATTTCTATTAAGTATGAAGTTTGCTGTAATTTTTTTTTTTTTTTTTGGTAGATCTTATTTTTCAAATTAAGGATGCTCTTTACTTTTTCATTTATGTATTTATTTTTTATTTTATTTTTTGTGGGTACACAGTAGATGTATATGTTTATGGGGTACATGAGATATTTTCACACAGGCATGCAATGTGAAATAGGCCTATCATGGAGAATGGGGTATCCATCCCCTCAAGCATGTATCCTTTGAATTACAATCTATTGCACTCCTCACGATATTTTAACATGTGTAATTAAGTGATTATTGACTAAAGTCACCCTACTGTGCTATCACATAATAAGACTTATTCTTTCCATTTTTATACCAATTAACCATCCCCATCCCCTCAAGCTCCCACTGCCCTTCCCAGCCTCTGGTACCCATCTTTTTACTTCCGTATTGATGAGTTCAATTGTTTTGATTTTTAGATTCCCTTCTATTTCTAGATATTATCTAGAAAGATGTATCTTTCTAGATAGATCTATCCCGTTCTATTTCTGCAAGTTTTTATCATGAATGAGTGTAAGATTTGGTCAAATGCTTTTTCTTCATCTATTTGTATGATTTTATAATTTTTCTTTCTTAGCCTGTTAATATGTGATGACATTAATTAATATTTTTGAATGTTGAATAACCAGCCTTGTATATATGGAATAAATCCCACTGGGGTCATGGCAGGTAATTATTTCCATACATTGCTGCATTCAATTTGCTAATATTTTGACAAAAATTTTGGCTTCTATGTTCATAAAAGGTATCATCTCTATTTTTATTTTATTTTAATATCTGTCCAGTTTTGGTATTAGGGTGATGCTGGCCTCATAAGATGACTCAGGAAGTTTTCCCTGTGAAGCAATTCATTAGGCACTGATGGCCCACTTGTCTGAGTCTGGTGAGATAAAACATTCACCCACACAACAAATTACACGAAGAGGATTTATTATTTATGGATAAGCAGCAAAGGACCACCAAACTTTTAAAACATGTTAGATTTATTTGACAGGTGCTTAAAGCTCTGCTCGGCAGGAATTTGAACAATTCACTCAGACTTGCTCCCCACAAATTTGTAACTAGAAGTTGGTACTGTCTGCCCATTTCCCTAAAACAGAAGCAAACACTTTCCTGTCACAATAAAATTAAGTTTTTATCCAACTGTTTTTCTTTAGGAACAGCTTTACTTTTGCTCAAATTATTTATTTCCATTTTAGTATGTGGGAGCATAAGTTCTAAAAAAAAGTCATGTAGAGAAAAGGAAGAAGCTATATCAATTTTTCATGTGAATTTCTCAAAGGTTACGAACATATTTAAATGAAAATGTAGAAAATAGGCCTGAGGCGGTGGTTCACGCCTGAAATCCCAGCACTTTGTTAGGAGGAGGCAGGCAGATCACTTGAGGTCAGGAATTTGAGACCAGCCTCGGCAACATGGTGCAACCCTGTCTCTAATGACAATACAAAAATTAGCCAGGTATGGTAGCACACACCTGTAATCCCAGCTACTTGGGAGGCTGAGGCAGGAAAATCACTTGAACCGGGAGTCGGAGGTTGCAGTGAGCCAAGATTGTGCCACTGCACTCCAGCCTGGGAGATAGTGTGAGACTCAAAAAAATAAATAAATAAGTAAAGAAAGAAAATAAAATACAGAAAATAAATAAATTACATAAATTTTGGTAAACAGAAATTTTGGTTAGGCACAGATAAACTTCAACAATAAAGCCAAGGGCATATTGCCATTTAAAAAAAAAATAAAAGTTCAGATATGGTTATATTTATTGGTGAAGTTATTACTGAATCTGACAGCACTCAGTGATTAAACTCAACTTGTTTATGAAAACAAAGGAATTTTAAGCTTTCTTTGATTTATTGAGAAATACTCATTGGCAAACATCTTTTCTGAATCACCCCAGTGTACTCACTCACAAAATCACAAAATTACTATTATATCATCTAATTGAGCAATCTTTTTTAAAATTTTTTTGAGATGGAGTTTTGCTCTTGTCACCCAGGCTAGAGGGCACTGGCACAATCTCGGCTCACTGCAACCTCTGCCTCCCAGGTTCAAATGATTCTCCTGCCTCAGCCTCCAGAGTAGCGGGGATTACAGGCATGAGCCGTCACGCCTGGCTAAATTTGTATTTTTATCAGAGATGGGGTTTCGCCATATTGGTCAGGCTGGTCTCGAACTCCCGACTTCAGATGATCCTCCCACCTCGGCCTCCCAAAGTGCCGGGATTACAGGCGTGAGCCGTAGTGCCGGGCCAAATTGAGCAATCTTAAAGAGCACTCACCAGGGAGTTTAACAGGAGCTTTTGGTTTATTGGCAGAGAGCTTTGATGAGCCCTGTTTCAGGATGGCCACTTTTGCATGAGGTTTTCATTTTTCTTTTTTTTCTCTTTTTTTTGGACCTCTCTAATCTTACATTGTTTTGGATGTTAATTCAGTACAATTTTTTTCTCATCAGAGATAGTCACTTTTTTGACAACATCGAATTTGACACAGTAATAATTATAATATGAAATATTTTCCTCTTCTTGTTCTATTCCAAAAGTACCATCTTGTCAAACACTGCATAAAGCCTCTCTATTATGTTAAAAATACTTTTCCCATGAAGTTTAAATAAATTTTCTCCCTTTTGAAAATCTGTTGGGATTTTGGTCCTCAGGGATTTGAGGTCTTTCTGTCTGCCTTTGTTAAATAACATTTTTTACTCTGAAAATGGCTTGTAATGTAAAAGTTAAAAATTGGAAAAGTTACCACATAGTTTTATGCACCCAGGAAAATTTTAAAGACAATAAGAAAAGCTTCTTATTGCAGCATAGTGTCTATCGCATGTACAGGGCATAAGAGCCTGAGGTGTTTGTTCAAAATTTGGACATACTGTCAGAATGAAGAGGATTATTTGTTAACATATAATAGTTTGACATCTGGTATCAAAATAACAGCGTCTTATTTCTTTAGATGAATGTACTAAATTGTAAATTAAGAGTGTAAGGAGACAAAAAAAAATAACAATTATATGTCCATGGAAATCAGCATAGAAATTAATGAAAAGGATAGAAGATACAGACTCTCATTTCAAAGCATGCTTTTACTGGTAAAAATGTTGATAGTGCCTATGTAAAACAAAATTTCCTCTCTATTGTCAAGTTTACTAAGAAATAAAAAACTTAGTGATGAGAAATTTGTAAAAGCATAAAATACAGAATCATAAAAACAATAATGATGGGAGAGAAAGAAACAAATATGCTCTCCCTTCTCAAGAGAATGGATTGTTTACAAAGAAAAGTTTAATAGCTTGCTCTTGCACACCTTTTTAGTTCCAATGCCTGGATGGTCTTTTGTTCAGCTAAAACAATTGAATGAATATTGGGTTGAGCATAAAGATGTTTTGAAAAAACTCCAAAGGAAAGGTATTAGGAGCAGGGGGGGGAAAAAAAAAAAAGCTACATTATTCTCACTTTATCTTATCAAAATTTTTGCATTTTTTTCTCTGAAATACTTGTTTTTATTCATTGTATTTGATTATAACTAAGAAAACCTGTAAAAATGTAATGTCAAGCACATTATTTCTTAGTGCGTGCTCTTTTTGTCAACATTATCAAAATTATTTTTTCTTTATCACAGGAAATAAGTTTTTTACCACGTGTAGTTACCAAAAACAACAAAACTATATGACTTTGAAGAATTAATAAAAGCCAGTTTTATGTTTTAATAATTTAACATTTTTATGGACAGAGTTTTATGATAGAGACTAAATTTTAAAAAGTCAATGTTATCTTCAAGATAAGCCATAAAAAATGTGTCTCAAGTTTACATGTTTAGTGTAATTATTAGGTTTTGTTAAGACAATTTTTTAATACCAGAGAGAGGCAAATGGTTTAGTGAAGAATTAGAGTTTAATAGAAATACGATTCTCAGAAAGTTATTTATAATTTCTGAGCTTAAAAATGTTATTAAAAAAAATATTATATGAATCACGTTTCTCCCCTCAGATATCCTGGGATTATATGGTATTTTTTAAAACAATACTTTGAAATATGTTTAAAACTTTTAAGGTGCTAATGTTTGTTTAAAAAACCTAGATGTGAATTGGAGTTAAGAATTTTACTTCAACCTGAGTTGAGTTTGTAAGACCCTGAGATTTCTATGACTACTATTAGAATCATACAAAGAAGGCATTAAACAAAAATAATATTTTATGCTCTTGGTATGGAATAATAATTACCAGTACTAACACCTTCTCTTTGTGAAAATCAAATAATCGTAAGACATTTATCCATATTTTTTACAACGTAGGAACTCTTCTCTTTAACATACATGAGTTAAATTATTTTTAAAAACAGCTTTATTGAGTTATAGCAGATACTCAAAAAACTATGCATGTTTAATATATAAAATTTGATGAGTTTGAGCATATATGTCTACCACATCAAGGTAACAGAAATATCCATCAAGGTTTAATTTATACCATAATATTCATATTTAATGAGTAAGGAAAATACTGGCTTACAATATTTTGTAAGCCAGTATTACATGTAATAGTCAATAACAGGTAATATTTAGATGTTAACTATAAAATACATAAATCTGAAGACTTTTTATTGCCTATATGTGTTTGGATATTTCAGATGCTATTGATAGATATATAATATTTAATTCATTGGCTCCATATAATTCAAAACTTAAAAGATATGCAGTGCAGAGTGTTGGTTTTTTACTAAATATCAGTTATAATAAATGTTTTATTTATATGAAATGGAGTCAAATAAGTTGAAAGTCATTGTAATTAATAAGTAGGAAATGAAGTGTGAACACATTTCAACTGTCCCACTGAGAAATCTGGGTGACCAGGAGCAGTTAAACTGGACATAGGTGGTCATTTTCCCAGGAGAGCTCTTTGTCATCATCTTTAAATGAAGAATGCAAAACTTCACTTTTAGATATTTTTGAATCCTCAAGTCTGAAAGCCTTTAAACATCATAACTGAAATGATGAGAGATTATTAATAAATGTGATTGACTAAAAGAGTTGCCAGGTGGGTTTAATTCCCAAGTAAGCCAAAGAAAGGCAACAAAAGCTAATGAAATGTCACAACAATTTATGACAACTTTTGTTAACACACAGAGTCAATTTCCAAAATAATGTAATTTTAGAAACATTTTATTTCATTTGATCATAGATACAAGTTCTATATGTTATTATTAAAATATTTTATTTTTCTTCTTTCTAAATAAATTGAAATTAACTAGAAACCTGAATAATCAACAGCAAAAATGTGGACTAAAGTAATACAATTGTGACAGAATACTATACTTGATGAACAAAGAGAAAACTATTATATGGTTTAAATTATTTCCTGAATTAAAAGTAATTAAATCTTTGGATTTGTAAGAATACATACATAAATTTGGTGGATGTTAAAGTAGAAGCCTAAGTAATTTTTATGTTTCCACAGAAGAAAGAAAGGTGTGGGGAGAGAGGGAGAAAGAAAGCAAAGCAATGAGCAAATATTTTTAGGCTTCAGTTCTGAAAGCTAATTGCTGATTTAGCTAACAAGTTGTGCCTTGCTACAGAACCCTGGGGATTATTTTAAATGTAAGTGTTAGAAAAGTATGTTAGAAAAAACTGCTCACTTTTTATGTGTGAAAGCCAAACTTGGCCAAAATGCAATATATTTATATATGTCGTAAGGTCAAGGTTTTCATCAATAAAAATACTAAACCTGTGTCCTAGACTTGATATAAAAACTAGTGAGTTTTATAAGCTGGATATTTTTACCTAGTTCAGTTCTCAAATCATTTTTATTCTTCTGTCAAAGGCACATATATGCAAGTCTTAGTGTCTCCCAATATCAACCAGTTTCTACTGCTTAAAATAGTCCTAGAATGCTTTATTGTTTTAAAGGATGAGGGAATAATGGATATTTTCAATACGGTTTTACACAACACACCTTACCCATACAATTCAGAGATTCCAAATTGCCGATCTGGGACAATGTTGGGACACTGGTATTTTTGAAAATACTTTCCAAAGTGTTTAATGAGGAGGAAAGTTGTGAAGGACTTTATGAGATAATTTCAAGTAAAGGTTCTTTGCTTAACATAAAGCAAATGCTTTTACTCATTTATGTAACAAACATTCATTGAGAAATAACTTCAGCACAAAGATTAATACAACACTATCCCGTTCCATAATATACTTAAATTTTAATGGAATGTGTGTGTGTGTGTGTGTGGTGTGTGTGTAAAATTTAGACAACCTTACCGGTGTAACTGAAGGACTCTCGAGTCCACATTCCCAGAACAAAAGCTGCTTCTCAAATACCTAAGTGTTCTTCCATTCCTAAAATTCATCATGACCTAAACCAAACTCATGATCATCTGTCATAAATTAGTTTCTCCACCTGACGTTCTTATTTCTTAAAGTTTCAGCATTGTTCCTGCTGACCTAGTTTTATTCTTTAATTCAATTTTAAGACTTTCCCATTGAGTCAATTTTTAAAAAATCACTTTTAAATATTACTTCAAAAATATATATTATATAAATCTGACTTTTCTCTTCCTACCACCAATATGCAGATTCTTGTCCTCATTACTTCTCAATATAATTCTTCTACCCACTGTCTCTAAGTGTTAAGCTTGGCATTGCCAATTATTACACTCTCAGAAAAATGTTTGGTACTCCCTCTGCCTTTGTATGGCAGAGAACACCGGCTGTTTCCCAGGATTTGTTCTCCACTCTTCTGTAGTAATACACATACTGGTTTTCAGTAGGAATAAATATAGTTTCTACCATCCCTGTTGTATGTGCGAGTTGGGAAAAAAACACTGGTCAAAAGTGTATGAGCAGAAGTGGTCTGAGAAACTTCCAGGAAGTCTCCTTAGACAGAGACAATGCAGATTTCTTCTTTCCTTTTTTTGTTTCCCCACTTTCTTTTTTCTTTTTGGCTGGAATGTTTATGTTATTGATGGGACTTGGGGAGACACATTTGGTGACTTGGGGAATGAAGAGCTATTTGTAGGGGATATAGAACACACTTGGCTTTGAGAAACTGTATACCATGATACCAGGCATAAAGCATTATATTTACATGAAAAATAAGTAAACTGCTCTGTCTTTACTGACCATTATTATGAGCTTTTGGTTACTCTTAAGTAAATATAATCCACTTTAAATGTCCCTCTTTCTACATCTGATATAATATTATATTTCTCCTAGAGTAACTTCTTGACCATATAACTACTCCATTCCTTGTTTTTAGATTACATCTTATCATTTAGTCTTTCAACTAGTCTTTAATGAGGACCCACTAGGTGCCAACCATATTTAAATTGCATAGACACCAGAGTTAAGTCAGATAAAACTTTCAGCCCTCATGGACTCTATACTTAAGTTGAAGAAACAAGTAAACAAAGGACTCAGGAAATTCATATTATGTTATCTGACAATAAGTGTATTGAAGAAAAAGTAAATTAAGAAAGAAGGATAGCAAACATCAGGGCTATGGGAGGATTGTGGAGGGTGAATTGTACTTTAAAATAAGTCAGGAAAGGTCAAGATTTAAAAAAAAAAATTGTGGCCGGCGCAGTGGCACACGCCTGTAATCCCAGCACTTTGGGAGGCTAAGGCAGGCAGATCACCTGAGATTGGGAGTTCGAGACCAGCCTGATCAACATGGAGAGACCCCGTCTCTACTAAAAAAAAAAAAAACACACACAAAATTAGCCAGACATAGTGGCACATGCTTGTAATCCCAGCTACTTGGGAGGCTGAGGCAAGAGAATCGCTTGAACCCAGGAAGTGGAGGTTGCGGTGAGCTGAGATCGTGCCATTGCACTCCACCCTGGACAAGAAGAACAAAACTGTCTCAAAAAAAAAAAAAAAGAAAAAAAGAAAAAAAAAATTGTATCATGGCTTGAGGAGAGAAGAAACCAAACTACATGAGTGTGTGAGGATGGATACTGGGACCTACTAGAGGGAGAATAGAGGGTGAGGCCCAAGGCTGGAAACTACCTACTGAGTACTGTACTCACTACCAAAACCCCAATGTCACATGATATACCCACATACCAAACCCACACGTGTCCCCTGAATCTAAAATAAGATTTGAATTTAAAAAAGAAAGAAAAATATCGGGGCAGACCCTCCCTGACTCCCAACTTTTGTGTGGTAATTTCTCTACCTGAAGAACCCTTTAACATTATATTAGGTTTTTGAAATTCAAGATTTCTTGTAAGATCTCAAATGTACTTTCTTATAAAAGCCTTTTCGAATACCCTTGTCCAGGTGATGACTCCTCAATGACATGATAGCCTGACTGATTGTACTTTCTCTTACTAAAGTCTGGCTATAATTGATAAGTCTTAACCCTCTTCTTTGACATACTGTTTCCTGAAGTTATGCATTGAAAAACAACATTTATCATGTAATACCAATTAGCATAAAAGAAAACTCATCATATACCCATGCATGCATGTATGTATGTAATACTTCTAATTCAACAACATGTCATTTTATTATCATACATTTTAGCACAATCAATTTTGCTAATTAAAATGTTTGTTTCCTTATATCAGGGCCTGCTGGAATTCCAGTTAAGTATGCACAAAGTAGCTTAGCGAGTAAGGATTCTCAAAGAGAGAAGTACAATATTTTTTATATATAAATGAGGATTAATGAAATAATTCTACATCAGATTTCTCACCAAACATACTAATTATTGTTGTCTTTTACTTGACTGACTGGCCAAGAGAAAGACTGTCAGATCCCTGTTTCCTAAAACAGCACAGTCCTATTCTTCTGCAGTTTTGGAGGCCAGAATTCAGAAATGGGTTTTACAGAGTCAAAATCAAAGTGTCTGAAGGGTCGTGGTCTCTCTGGAGGCTGCAGTGGAGAATCCTTTTGCTTGCTTTTTCCAGCTTCTAGGACTGTATTTCTTGTATTCCTTGCCTTCCAGCCCCTTCTTGCATAGCCAGTCAACAGTATAGCTTCAGTCATCACATCGCCTTCTTCTGTGTAAAATCCCCCTTAGTTCAACCTTAAAAGTACACTCGGGATTATATTTACCAACTAGTTGAGAATACAGAATAATCGCTCCATTTTAAGATTCTTCATTTAATTAATCTGCAAAATTCCTTTGGCCATTAAAAACGCTCACAGGTTCCAGGCATTAGGACATGGATATCTCTAGGGGGCCATTATTCAGCCTACCTTCATGCCATATAATAAAGCAATTTGGCTTGAGAAGTAGCAATTTGTTCTGAGAAAAAAGTTCACCAGCAAAAGTAGCACACACTGGAAAGTTCAAAATATACCCCTTTTATATCTAGAATGCTTAAAATTTCAACTCCAATTCGAATATGCCACACAAGTATTCCCTATAGCTGTGGCAGTAACAGTCTATCTATGGCAGTCTCAAGTGGAATACTTTCACGGCTTCCTCAGGATTTTGCCCATGACAGGGAGGGAACTGACAAGTATACTGAACATATTCTGGCCCTTTCATCCTTGTCATACTGGAAAGGGTCACGTCATACTGTAGATCAGATAGAGATAGGAGATTCAAACCAAACAGCCAAATTAATCCTTCCTTCTTGTATTTTCTTATAAAATAATTATTCTCACAAATTGAACTGGGACGTTTGAGTTTAAAAGCCAAGAACTGACCACCTCTCTTCTCTAGTGCTATCTGACAAATTCACTCTGGGGCAGAGAGCAGTAGATGCCTTAATAGGGAACCATACTGTAGAAAAAATCCAGTTAACACCTAACATTACACACACACACACAGAGTACATATTTTAAAACTTATTCATATTTCTTCCCCTTGACGAGTGGTTCTAAAATTTCAGCATGTGTCAGCATCACCTAGAGGCCTTTTTACAAAAGGTAGCCAAATCCTACCCCTAGAAAATCTGATCCAATTGATCTGCAGTGGGCCAAGAATTTCCATTTCTAGCAAGTTCCCAGGTGATACTGGTCCTACATATTCAGGGACCACTGCTTTAAAATGTAACTGATACGATGTCTTCTAGTTCTCAGTTCACAGTTGATGACTAAAAAGCTGCTTTTATCATGGTTCTGAAATTAGATCAATTTCACCTATGATACACAGCCTGTGGGGAAAAAAAAATGCCTTATAGTAGCTTTAATCTTGTATCCAGACTGTTTTACAGAAGAGATTTTCATAGTGTCAGTGAACCTGAGATTTGTAGTGAATCTCAATCTCCTCCTATATGTTATTTTTCTCCTTATTATAAACTTCATCTAGAATTAGGGCAAGCTCCCAAGTGAGACTAAAATTCCATCAGCTTCATTTTACCTGCAGAAGTCTTTTCAGAAAGAGAACCTTTGATCAACCTTCGAGGGTGTCATGATTTCTCTGAGAGATGGAAGGGAAAAAAAATAAAATCCATCACCGCAAAATAACCAGCAGAGAAGCCTTCCTCACTCCCATCTCTAGTCCCCTTGCCACATAATTGCTTTCAGGCTTCTTACGGCCACATTAAGGGTTGAGCTCAAAGTCTTCTCTAAAACACAAAATGTAGAGAAGTAATTCTTTACGAATATCGAATAATGCTTACAATTTTTATACATATTTCTATAAATGTGGGAATTCCATTTATTCCCAATTCATGTGGGCAGGAACATATTATCCTGTGAATTAAAATCTCTATGGTGACATGGCAAGAACTATCTAAACTGTCTAAGAGATTCTCATATGAGCATAAATTAAGAAATTAAGATGATTCTTTTAGAAATCACAAACCACATAAAGGGCAAAGAAATTTACCTTTTTCAAGATATTGTTAATTATTAAAATGTTCTTTATTATGATTTTCCAGAATTTTAGTCAAGCACACATATGAGCTCTACTACTTTTTATCCCAGGAAACCACTTACTTACAGCTCTACAAACATACTTTTACTGAAATGAGCAGCTTTGTCCTTTAGCCTTGCTGCAGGCATCAAATATCATGGCAATTATGGAAAGACTATTCAGTGTATATTAATTGGTGGCAAAAATCTATGAGACTTAGCATTGCCCCTTTATGTTAGCACTGTAGTTTCCCGTCTAACATTGTTATGGTAGTTATTTTAGTAATTCTTGTTCTGAACTCTGATTGTTTTTAAAATCGAGATTATAAGATAATTTTTTGGGATTCTATTACTACTTGGCATAAAAGAAATGAGTCTACTGGTGTGTTCCCTAGAGCTTTCTTCAGATTTAATGCTACAATAACAGACTTTTTGCCATCTCTGTGGAAAGCATGAGACTCTCTTGAAAGCCTCTTAGATATCAATTATTGTCTTCATTTCCTGAAATTAAACAGAACCATTGTGAAATTAAACAGAACCTATATTACCAAATAAAGGACTACAGGATGTAAATCATATACACTTGAAAGAGAATATGGAAAGGGTAGGTCTGGAAAGGGCACCTAGAACTCCAGAGAGAAGTCACCAGTAAGCCCTCTTGAAGCACTGAGGTCTAGAGATAAGTCAGAGTTTTCCGGCTGGTCCAGATGCCACAGGGGAACCATGAAGGGGAACGATTGGGAGCTGTTGCCTCTGTGCCTCTCAACAGGCCTGAGATCACTGTTGGTCAGCAGGGAAGTAGGGAAGAAGAGCTGGCTTAATTAGTAAGTAACGGAACCAGGACAAGTTGGACCCTGCTGGCCTTTCTGCATCTGGCTGTCACCTCTGCATCTGGATTACACCTTCATGTGTGATCATGAAACCTTCAGAAAGCAATGGGTCCTCCTTCACCTCTAATATCCAAATCTCATGAAATGTCTCTATGGCTAATTCTAACTCAGAACCACACAGAGAAAGGGACTCAGGAAAACTTAGTTCCAGGTTAGATACGTTGACACAGGGCAAAACTACCACTGCGGTTTTGTAATGGAAGCATTACTTTTTGCTACTTCCTTATTAAAATCAAATAAATATGTGTTTCAGTGTATAAATGAGTACCTCAATGGCTAAATTTTTTGTTGGTTTTTACTATATCCAACAAATATTATATATATATGTAAATACATATATAGAGGGAGCATGCATAGATATGTACAAATGCTATATATTTATATATGGGTATATGTGTATTTTACATATAAACATACGAATAAATATAAAAATATTTGGAGTTATTTTATGATACATACACATACATGCACACACATTTAGTCAAAGATTAGGGCTAGTTAGATAGACGTCTTCCGGCACTCAGCAATTCTTTTTCTCTTCATAAGGAAATTTAATTAACATTATCATTGATCCCTCATGTAATGAGGTTATATATATTGCATCCTTAATTAAAAACTAGATCTTGAGAATAAACAATGGTAGTAATAGTAAAACATAACTTCCCAGGTGTGTTTTAGAAGTATTGGTATGTGATAATTACCTATTTCTTGAAACATTTTTGAGGGTCAATTTTACTGTTTACAGTTTTCCAGCATGGTACAGTTAGTGTCAACTGTGCTGATGATTCCTGTTAAAAACATTTATAAAGATCAGTGTATTCTACTGTGCAAGTTCATAAGACAAAGTGATTTTAATTGGGACCAAAAACTGAAATGAAATGAGGTAAGCACACTGCCCTGGTGGGATTTGTTATTTAATCAGTTGCAGGACACACAGCAGGTGATGTGCACTGACAGGGAGAATGAGAAAGCTGGATTATGCTAATATTTTAATATGTTAATTCATAATCCTAAAAAAAACCCAGATGTTATTCTCTCATTTCAAAAGTTAAAGCAAAGGCCAGGCACAGTGGCTCATGCCTGTAATCCCAGCACTTTGGGAGGCCGAGGTGGGTGGATCACAAGGTCAGGAGATCGAGACCATCCTGGCTAATGTGGTGAAACCCCGTCTCTACTAAAAATACAAAAAAATAGCCGGGCGTGGTGGTGGGTGCCTGTAGTCCCAGCTACTCAGGAGGCTGAGGCAGAAGAATGGCGTGAACCTGGGAAGTGGAGCTTGCAGCGAGCCGAGATCACACCACTGCACACCCAGGCTGGGTGACAGAGCGAGACTCCGTCTCAAAAAAAGAAAAAAAGTTAAAGCAAAATAGACATGCTTGAAAAAAATACACAAATTTTTTTTAAAGTATAATGGTACTGCTTTCAATAAGAGTGTTTCAGCATAATACTTTTCTCCTTGTCTCATAAGAACTGTACAATCAAGACATATTCAAAAACATAGTTGAAAAATGGTCTTTGGGGAAAAGCATTGACGCATGATGAAACTTTTGTGAATTCTCATGAATCTACTTTAGAATAAATTGGTATTGAGTGTTTGCTATTGTAGTCTAATTCTACAGATCAGGTTTCAGCTATTATACATAAAGTGATTCAGTGAGTACATTCTTGAGTAGATATTATAGTTCTTCAGTTTAAAAAATTAGATTCTGAAAATATGTATTGCATACTGGAATTTAAAAGTCTATAAAATCCTCATTGACAAATTATCATAAACTGGGTTATGTATGACTCATGATTTCTCTTTAAAAGAATAACTGAAGCTAAGTCTTTACTAAATTCATCATGATCTGAAACAAAAACACTGATTGCACATAATAAGAAAAGATTAGCCTCAGACTTTACTGATATACTTAAAAAATAACTATGACATGAAAAAATCAATAACTATTGAACAGAATTTCCCTTCATGCAAATTACTTCACAGTTCTTTTCTCCACATTCAATTTTATAATAATGACTTACAGGGGAGTTTAATTTAGCATCTTAAAATATTTAAGGAAAAGAGAAAGAGTGGCAAAGACACATACAGAGAAAGAAACAGAGAGGAATACAGCAGATGAAATAGAGAGACAGAGAGAGAGCTCAGTAAAGGAGTGTCTGTCTCATTACTTATCCTAAGGACAAAAGTGATTTTAGCTCTTGGAATCTAAGGTCTTGAATGGCCTATGAACTTCATATTCCATTTCTCATTTCCCATAAGCACAAAAGCAAAATAAATCTTTGTCCTGATTAACCTTTAAAACATTTTATATCCTACATGATCTTACCCAGGGTTTTAAAGTAAAGTAGCCATGTAGAAGTTATCTCTGTAAAAACCACAGAATACTTAAGAAATATCAAATCTTACTTGATTTATTTATTTATCTATTTATTTTGAGACAGAGTTTCACTCTTGTTGCCCAGGCTGGAGTACAATGGTGCGATCTCAGCTCACTGCAACCGCTGCCTCCCCAGTTCAAGCAATTCTCCTGCCTCAGCCTCCTGAGTAGCTGGGCTTACAGGCACGCACCACCACACCCAGCTAATTTTACATTTTTGGTAGAGACAGGGTTTCACCGTGCTGGTCAGGCTGGTCTCGAACTCCTGACCTCAGGTGAGCCACCCATCTTGGTCTCCTCAAATATTATTTTTAATTTCTCTGTAGAATCTACATTAAGCCTGTTCTCTTATGTACGGTATAGAAAGGGTATTTTTATTCTAAGTAAAATAATTTAGAAAATTCAAAACTCACAGACATTTAAGAAAGGTCTGAAATGTTCTGATTATTTCCCCAGTAGTTGCTGCATATCCTATACACACCTCTTCTCTGTTGAAACAACGTGCTCTGTTGAAGATAATCAATTAATAAAGCCAGTGTTGCCTGACGTAAAGTAAAATTAATGGCATATCCCAAGTGGTTGTTATACAAAAGATGAGAAATGAAGAAACTGGTTCTGGAATGTACAGTAATAGTCCCAGAAATCTATTCTCTCAGAATGGCCAAGCCCAGGAGCAGAGGCTCATGAGAACCAGGCTTCAAAGCTCACAACTTCATCCTTATTATTTTTCACCACTTACTTTTGCGCTTATATTGTTTTCCAACCTATTTCATTGGCTTATCCTGTAATATTTTTATCTGTAAAAGGAAGAAATAGCTTGATAATTTAGTTATCTGTAATCATATTTTAATAATTCTGGAAATGTTGAAGCTTCTTTGTAAAATACTCAGAAATTTTTTAGCTTTATTGGAACATGTGATGTTTCTTAAAGCTCAGTAAACTATAACTTACTCTTTAAGCAATGAGAACATAAGTTAATTATTATGTATGCTGATTCATCAACATAGGAAAATCTTATTATCCTGATTTTTAAAGCACAGCAGAATACTGCAGGTCAACTATAGGAAAACAGAGTAATTTTCTGTTGGGTCTTCTAAATTTTTCAAGAATATCACTGGATTTTTTGTTGTTAAGTATCTCTGGAAACCTTATTACTGAGCCCTGAATTATATGAATTTATTTTCATCACATACATACACACACACACACACACACACACACACAGAGAGAGAGAGACTTTCAGTATTAAGTTATTAACCATAAACAACATGCTTTGAGGGAATAGAGTATATCATACCATTCTTCACATAGTTTTCCACCTAAATTAATTTGCTCTTCACAAAATATTATATGAATCAGTTAGTATTTGCCTTATCTTCACTCACTGGTATCAAGGCAAAGAATGATTAAGTAAATCTCTTAATGTCATCCAGCAATTAAGTGAGTTTCCAGGTTTCATAACTCAGGTAGTTTGGCTCCCAAGCCAGATTAAGTTAATACTAACTTATGAGATAGAAAACTTAATAACTTAAGAGATACTGCATGTTTATTTTTAATCTAGACATAACATGTTATAATTTCATATAATCAGTAGATCTATTTAAATTAATACTCATAGCAAAGACATAGATGTAGTTGCAGATACAGATATTCATATGCATAGAGATAGAGAAATAGAGATAGAGACAAAGATAGGAATTGTAAGGTCTGGGATTACATTTTGGAATTTGGGGATAACCATTGTAATCCATTATATTTCACACGCAAAAAATGAAAAAAGCTAATTAGAGGGACATCAAAACAATTTTGTTAATGACAGACCTATAAAAGTTTATCATTTTATCAAAACTCAGCATTTTAATCCTCAGAGACAACCCACATGCACATGTATAGTTTTGCTTCTTCACAGGATGACTATAATCATATTGTACTAAATAGTAACACCTATTTATCTTTGTACTTTTCATACATTGTTGGTTACATATTAACATGATTTTTCTAGCATTAATACCATGTCAGCTGGAAATGTGGAACTCCTCTACCATTTTTAAGAATGTAAAAGAACTTTTGTGGTAAACATGAGAATGTTTTCTAATGTCACGAGTGTGTGTCTTACAAATGCAAAATTATATAAAATGTGACAACACAAAGGAAAAAACAACAGCAAAGTACAATCCAATTTCAGTAAGCCAGAAAATACCAATATTTGTTTATTGTGGCTCTATAAAGCAAAGGAATTGTTTGTATTCCTAGACTTTAAAGTGCCACAGTGGCTATCATTGGAAGCATAACTACCCTATTCAGCTCATATTGCACAAGATTCAAAGTGGAACAAACACCAATGGTCTCTGTTCTTATAAGTGTAAAACCTGATTAGCCAAAGACCACCAGACAGATCAAATGCATTGACTCAGTGAACCAAGGGAAGGCATTCCAGAAGAACAGTGGAATACTGATACTTCTGATGAGGGAGGGAAGTGTCTTGTAGAAAATTTGGGTTCCCACTCAGGGATGATGGGAAGGGATCTAAGGGAAGTACAGCTGAGTTCTATATTGGTTGCTGTTTCTGAGACAAGATTAGGAGAAATGAGAGTTTCATGAGGGATTGAGTGCTGCTATGAATTAAAGGCAGTTTAGCAACTGGGTATCCCCATGACTAGAAAACAACAATAAAACAGGTTAGAATACACCATTTGTAAGACCACTCAAAGAGGGGGTCTTCATGCCATTCTGTAGTTGTTCTATAGTATATAGAATATGCCATTTGTAAGACCACTCAAAGAGGAGGTCTTTATGCCATTCTATAGTTGTTCTATAGTATATAGAATATGCCATTTGTAAGACCACTCAAAGAGGAGGTCTTTATGCCATTCTGTAGTTGTTCTATAGTATATAGAATATGCCATTTGTAAGACCACTCAAAGAGGGGGTCTTCATGCCATTCTATAGTTGTTGCGTGAGCAGAAAGAAATGATGTTTCCTCCTAATTTTGCCCTGCATTTAATTCTGTCACCTGCCCTTATTAACACTGAAATTGTAATTTTTTTTCTTTTCAAGTTTAAGCAAAGTTTCAGCCTTTCAATCTAAGATGGGCTTTGTTCTTTCAAAACCATACAATTTAACTTAATTAAGCTATAACATTACGTGTTAGCAAAGGCAAAATTGCCTTTTTTGGTAGAATATAAAAAGAGACTCCTTAAACAGGTAAACTTGCTAAAATGTCGGCCTCTCTATTAGTGTGGAATGATTAATAGTGGGATTTTAGCAACTAATAAAGATAAACAGAAAAGTTGATAAATGAGTCAAAGTAACTGGACTTAAAGAATCTTTAAAAAGAACCTTGGAAAAGTGGATTTTGGCATGAGGGGTGGGTAAGCTGAAGAAGTGTGGAGAAAGGGAAAATAGAAAAAGCATATAGGAAAGGATGGTCTATTTCAGAGAAGAAATGATTTTTTTAATGGGTGATGACTACTTGGGAAGTGATTAAAATATAAAACACTATGAGGATCTAAAGAGAAATGAATGGGACAGTAAAAAACACATGTTTAATAAAGAAGAGAAGCAGAGGAATAAGGAAGGAAGAAAAACCGGAGGAAGAAAGGGGAAAAGAAAAAATTAAAAGGCCAAGGCAGTGACTAAATATGGAAAAAATATTAGAATATAGTCTTATGGGAAAAAGTATAAATGTTTAATCTATATTTACAGAGAAAATAGAGACAAAAAGTACATCAATGATTTCCAAGGGCTGGACTTAAAGATTTGAAAGTATAAAAAATAGAACTTTCTTCTGAAATATAGTATAAAAACTAACACATCGGAGAGAGAATACATGGAATATTTGAGAGTGAGCAAATGTGGTTTCAGTGTGTTTCAGATTAATCTTGCTAAGTTAAACATGCCTATAATAAAAGTGAATTCCATGATTAGAAATGGCTGGGATGCAGTAAAAGCAGTGTTTGGGTGAAACTGATTGCATTCAATACATATTTGAGTTAAAATTACTGCAGACTGGGTAATTTATAATGAGCTGAAATTTATTTAGTTCACATTTCTAGAGTCTAGGAAGACCAAGATCAAGATTCTAGTATCTTGTGAGGGCCTTTTTTGCTGTGTCATTACATGAAAGAGGGGCAAAGAGAGACAGCAAAAAGGGGTTGAACTCACCTTTATATAATGGCACCAATCCCACTCATAAGTATGGAACACTGATGACCTAATTACCCCTTAAAGGTTCCACCTCTTAATACTGTTATAGTAGCAATTAAATGATCACCTGAGTTTTGCAGGAGACAAACATTCAAACCACAGAAATGCATGTATCAGAGAAGAGGATATATAAAACAAACAATCTAAATGTATACCTTATACAACTAGAAAAAAGCAAATAAAATCCAAAGTAAGGAAAGAAAAAAAAATGTAAGTTGAAGCAGAGATCAATGAAACGGAAAACAAGAAATCAATAAAGAAAATCAGGGCCGGGCGCGGTGGCTCAAGCCTGTAATCCCAGCACTTTGGGAGGCCGAGACGGGTGGATCACGAGGTCAGAAGATCGAGACCATCCTGGCGAACACGGTGAAACCCCGTCTCTACTAAAAAATACAAAAAACTAGCCGGGCGAGATGGCGGGCGCCTGTAGTCCCAGTTACTTGGGAGGCTGAGGCAGGAGAATGGCGTAAACCCGGGAGGCGGAGCTTGCAGTGAGCTGAGATCCGGCCACTGCACTCCAGCCCGGGCGACAGAGCGAGACTCCGTCTCAAAAAAAAAAAAAAAAAAAAAAAAAAAAAAAAAAAAAAAAAAAAAAAAGAAAATCAGTAAGACCAAAAGCTAGCTCTCTTCAAAGATCAATAAAATCTGTAAGACTCTTGTAAGGGTATTAAAAAAGAGAGGACACAAATTAATAGTATCAGAAACGATAGAAAGACATCAGTAAATACGTCACAGATATTAAAAGGATAAGAAAGGAATAACTATGAACAAATTTGATAACCTAGATGAAATAGGCCAATTTCTTGAAAGACGCATTCTGTCAAATCTCATACAAGAACAAACAATCTGAATCTGTCTATATCTAAGAAATAAATTGAATCAATAATTAATAACCTTCCAAAACCAAACATAGATGAGTTCAATGATAACTTCTAACATACGTTAAAGGAGGAAATTATATAAATTCTCCACAATCTCTTTCAGGATATATAAAGAGAGGTGATACTTACAAACTCATTCTATGAAGTCAGTATCACACTAATTCCAATACCAGACAAAGGTACTACAAGAAAACATCATACAAATATCTCTTATAAACATTGATGCAAAAATTCTTCGTAGAATATTAGCAAATCATAGCCAATGACTTATCAAATGAATTATATGCCACAGAAAAGTGGGACTTGTCCCAGATATGTAAAACTGATTCAACACTCAAAAAAACAATTAAAATACTCAATCACTCAATAAGATAACAAAGGAAAATTACACAATCATATGAATGGATTCTGAAAAAGCATTTGACAAAATTCAACACACATTCATGATAAAAACTTTTGGTAAACTAGGAATGGAGGAGAACTTCATCTTGATGAAGACTATCTACAACAAACCTTCAGCTAGCATCATACTTAATAATGAGAAATTAGATGCTTTCCTACCAAGATCAAGAAGAAGGCAAGGATGCTCTCTCTCACCACAACGTTTTATAATTGTACTGGAAGTCATATATAATGTAATAATACAAAAAAAAGAAAAGTTACAGTTATTAGGAAAGACAAAATACTTTGTCTCTTTGTACATGATAAGATGTTCTATGTAGAACATCCAAAAGAATCAACAACAAAAAAATTCCTGGAACTATGAGGTGATTACGGCAAGATTGTGTGATATAAGATTAACACAAATGTCAGTTAATTTCTTATATACCAGCAAGGAACAAATGAATGTGAATTTAAGAGCACAATATCATTTACATGAGCACACTCCAAAATAAAATACTTAGATATAAATTAAACAAAATACGCAAAAGGCCTGTATAAGAAAAAGTACGTAACTTTGATATCAAGAAATAACTAAATAAATGGAGAAAGATCTCATGTTCATGGATAGATAGCCTCAATATTGTCAAGATGGCAGTTCTTCTGAACTTGACCAATAGTTTCCATATAATCCCCATCAACATTTCAGGAAGTTATTTTTGTAAATATCAACAACCTGACTCTAAAGTTTATATGGAAAGGGAATAGACTAAGACTAGTCAACACAATATTGAAGGAAAAGAACAAAGTTTAAGGACTGACACTGCTCAACTTCAAGACTTATGATAGGGCTACAGTAATCAAGACAGTTTAGTATTAGCAAAAGCATGGACAAGTGGATCAAGGAAACAGTATAGAGAGCACAGAAACAGGTCCACATAAATACAGTCTGATCTTTGACACAAGAGCAAAGGCAATACAGTGGAGAACAGATAGCCTTTTCAACAAATGGTGCTAAAACAACTAGACCTCAGCAGACAAAAATATAAATCTAAACACAGAAATTAAATTCTTCACAGAAATTAACTCAAAATGTATGACAGATCTAAATGTAAAATTCAAAACTTTAAAATTCCTAGGAGACAATGTAGGAGAAGATCTAGATGACTGTAGGTTTGATGATGACTTTGTGGACACATACCAAAGGTATTATTCATGAAAAAAATTAACACGCTGAACTTTATTGAAACTAAAAATCTCTGCTCTGCAAGAGATACTGTTAAGAGAATGGAAAGACAAGCTATAATAACAGAGGTATATACATATACACATACATATAAATCACAATATATATATATATATATATATATCTCCTCTTAAAACTCAACAATAAGAAAAAGAATAAATCAATTAAAAAATGGCCAAAGACCTTTACATCTCATGAAAGGAGATGTATAAATGACAAGTATATAAAAAGTTGCTCCATACCATATGTCATCATGGGACTGCAAATTAAAACAACATAATACCATAATACACCTCTGCAGTGTATTATGCAGTGGTCAACATTCAGAATACTGATAACACCGAATACTGGAGAGAAGGTGGAGCAACAGGAATTCTCATTTATTTCTGGTGGGGATGCAAAACAGCACAGCCACTTGGAGTACAGTATGATGGTTTCTTAAAAAACTGAATGCACTCTTATTATGTGATCCAACAATCACACTTTTTGGTATTTCCTCAAAGGAGCTGAAATCTTACGTCCTCCCCAAAACATGCACAAAGATGCTTATAGCAGCTGTATTCATAATTGCCACAACCGTGAAGCAACCTAGATGTCCTTCAGTAGATGAATGGATAAACTGTGGCTCATCCAAACAATGAAATATTATTTTACATGAAAAAGAAATGAGCTATCAAGCCATCAAAAGGCATGGCAGAACATTAAATGAATGTTACTAAGTGAAAGAAATCAATTTGAATAGGCTACATACTGTATTATTCCAACCTATGACACTTTGACAAAAGCAAAACTACGGAGATGGTAAGATGATCAGTGGTTGCAGACATTGGAAAGAAGAGGGTGGTGAATAGGTGAAGCACAGGATTTTTAGAGCAGTTGAATTATTCTGATGGATTCATAACATTGAATATAGCCATCAGAACATACACACAAATGCACACTTACGTACACATACATTTCATAACACAGGTAAATAAACGAAGTTATTATTATGCAGACAAAATAACATAAACTTGGATATAGAGAGGACTGAGAACCAGAATTCAGTTTAGCCCTACCAGACAAAATCTCAAATCCCAGTTCTCATCCTCATCAACGATGTTTTGAAAAAGTTTTGTATAAACTGAGTTTTATCATATGAAAAAAATGAAAGTTTGGCTAATGAATTTCTATTTTCCTGCCTAGAAATATTTGTCATGATTCTTCTAGGGAGGCTCAACTTGTCCTAAGTATTATAATGATATTCAACTAGAACTATTTATTGACCTCTCCTAGGAGCTCAGAGTCAGACAGGTTGTATTAGTCCGTTTTCACACTGATCATAAAGACATACCTGGGACTGGGTAATTTATAAAGGAAAGAGGTTTAGGTGACTCAAAGTTCAGCATCGCTGGGGAAGCCTCAAGAAACTTACAATCATGGCAGAAGGGGAAGCAAACACATCCTTCCTCAGATGGTAGCAGTAAGGGGAAGTGTCCAGCAAAAAGGGGAAAAAGCCCCTCGTAAAACCATCAGATCGGCTAGGCATGGTGGCTCACACCTGTAATCCCAGCACTTTGGGAGGCTTAGGTGGGCGGATCATGAGGTCAGGAGATCGAGACCATCCTGGCTAACATGGTGAAACCCCGTCTCTACTAAAAATACAAAAAATTAGCCAGGTGTGGTGGCAGGCGCCTGTAGTCCCAGCTACTCGGGAGGCTGAGACAGGAGAATGGCGTGAACCCAGGAGGCACAGCTTGCAGTAAGCTAAGATTGCGCCACTGCACTCCAGTCTGGGCAACAGAGCAAGATTCTGTCTCAAACAACAACAACAACAACGACAACAAATCAGATCTCATGAGAACTCACTATCACAAGAACAGCATGAGGGTAACCACCCCCATGATTCAATTACCTTCCACAAGGTCCCTCCCACAACATGTGGGGATTGTGGGGACTACAATTCAAGATGAGATTTGGATGGGGACATAACCAAACTATATCACAGGTTTAAACAAATTTAGCCTCTATTTCATCAAGGAAATTATTAAGACTAAAAATATGCTCATATGAGGGCTTTGCTTTACAGATATGACCAAACTATTGCATATTAACTGAAAATATTATTAGCTTTGCGAATAATATGAGCAAGGAAAATGAGCTTCTTTGCCTTCCTTTAAAAACGTGCCAACCAAGATGAAAACATTAGCTCTACTTGTACTAATTAGTTTTCAATAATTCAGCAAGTCCCAATACTTGATGATGTCACTCTGATGACCCTGCTGGCAATCGATGTTCTCTAACCTTATGATATACAGTGTCCCTGATCCAGGGCCACCACAGTAGTTAACTTATTCAGTCATACCTGCAGCAATTCACTTTATATTTTAGAAAAATTAACCAGGAATAATGTTTCCAAATCATGTGGCCAAAACTAACTATGCAAGGGACTATCACAACCCTTGCCCAGAGGATGAGTCAAGTTTATTAACAAACCCATATGTCCATATCATGAATTGCAATTTTATGTGTATGGTGATGACTATAGAAGAGGAGAGGATTTGGATCTCTGCTAGAAAGTGTTGGTACATTTCCTTCTCCTTTTTTAACTTCATTCCAGAAACAATCTGCTAGGCACATAAGGAAAATGCCAGTTTAGTCATAACTTTGAGCTGAAAATTAAGAATTTAGGGATCAAAGGAGGATTAGTACTACTTTTAACACTCTCATAGATCCAGGGTCAAGAGTCAAGAAATAACTGACTTCAAATATGTTGGAACTGTGATGTCCACAGTTGAAGGACTGATTGCAAAAAAACCCACAAAAAGTCTAGCCACCTCCAAAAATTAAAAAGCATTCACATGTAGAAGAGCATAGTATTTCTCAGTAACACTTTCTACTTGTGGATATAGCTTAAGACTGAAAAGAAAGATCAAAATACTCATAATGATTACATCATTTCTATGTACTGATGAGTACATTTAATAAGTTCAGAAATGTCAGATAATGTACCAGTTGTACATTTCTATGTACTCATACTAAATTATTTCTGACCTAAAAACAAAATAAAATTGACAACTACTAATTTAATATAAATATTTTGTGAGAAAAAGACAAAATAATTCCATATAAAATCAATTCATTTCACATAATGCTTCTTTGAAGGAAACTGGTGTCTGAGTTTCTGTTGGAAATTTATTATCCTATAGAGTTTCTGGTATGCATGAATAAATAAAATTATATATGTTCCTGAGTATTATTTTGTGTTTCCAGTTCATCCTTGGGCACAAATGATTTTGAAGAGTGGGAAGAATTTAGTCTTTATAGATAAAGAATATCTAATGGAAAAAAGTAAGATTTCTGGATTATCATTAGTAATCTAAGTTGCTTATTTTCTTTTATTATAATATCTCAACCTTAACGAAGCAAAAGTAGTATCTTATTAAGCATCTGTGAAAATATACTATTGACTTCTAAGATTTCTAAACATGTTTGGTTTTAAAAATTTACTTCAAATATGACTTCTAGATCTTTCAAAGTTCTGAAGACTGACCTATACTTCTACAGGTCTGTATTAAGAAAGGATTAAGGGAAGAACACATCTGGAAAGGTAGAGCAAGAACTTCCAAAAATCCACTTTTCCATAAAAACGATAACACTGACAACATTGTCAAAATCCATGTTTCTCAGAACTCTAGAAATTAAACAAATGCTTGCAACCATCTATACCTATGTATATGTATACATTAATATTACATACATACAGCATATGTATATGTGTGTATATACATATATGCATACATATGCATGCCATTTTTGCTAGATAACTAGACAACTTTAGAATCATCTAAGTGAAAATGCTGTATTTTATTTACATATATATTTATTTATAGGTTTCATCCCAAAAATGAATGAAAGCAGCACAATGTATGGCCTAAATGAAGGAGCTTTCATATTATACGGCTTTGCACATTGTGTAGTATCTTTTTACCTTTCCTAACCAAGTGAAATTCGAAAGAAAAGAAAATGATTTTTCTTGTATTACAGCTTGATTAAGCTTCTTATTTAGAACATTACTAGATAAATTTACAGGATACTTTATGCAGGTCATCTGGATTCCACTAAGCAAATTAAATTAATTCACAAGGGTTGGCTGCATTTTTATGAAGTATTATGAAGATTTCCATTGTTATTACCTATTTTAAGATAATTGTTAAGAAGTAGATATCCCTTGTTAAATTAACAGATTAATTAGAAAAATCATGGCTAATAGTTACCCACCCAGTTATATTATTTAATTACTCTATGGATAAAAGTTACTAGTATCAGGTCTACCAGCAACAAGAATTAACTCAGTCAAAGCCCCCTCACTATGAAAAGAAAAACAATTTACTTTTTTTTCAATTTTTTACAGTGCACTCAGAAATACAATTATTAAGCTTTTAGCACTTGACTAATGTTACATTTTTGTAATGAACAGATGCATACCATTTCAATTTTTCAATGATAATTATTAATATTAAACATTTTATTTCCTGTGATGGAAAACAAATTTTGAATATATTCATGCTTATAACTTTAAGAATATAGTTGTTATTGTTCTTGTCATTCTTTATGACTCACTGACTTCCCTCAAAAATTAAAAATGAAAAAGTCAACAGTTTTTATTACTGTTCAAGAAACGGCACAAACTGGATGCTTATTATTGAAGGTTTAAGAACGGGTTTCGAAGATTTTTAATTCTAACTACATGTTCTGAGGTTCTCAACCTCCAGGTCACAGACTGGTACTAATCCATGGCCTGCTAGGAACCAGGTTGCACATCAGGAGGTGAGCTGCAGGTGAATAAGCTTCACCCACTGAGCTCCGCCTCCTGTCAGATCAGCGGGGGCATTAGAATCTCATAGGAGGAGGAACGCCATTGTGAGTCGCACATGTGAGGGATCCAGGTTGCATACTCCTTATGAGAATCTAATGCCTGATGATCTGAGGTGGAAGAGTTCCATCTCAAAACCATCCCCCACTCACGTCTGTCCGTTGAAAAACTGCCTTCCGTGAAACCAGTTCCTGGTACCAAAAAGGTTGGGGACCACTGTTCTAAGCAATCTGTGGTATAATCCACTTTCTGAAGGCAAACATTTTAGGAGGCATTTGCTTTCCACTTGTAGACTGAATGTTTATGTATCCCTGCCCCCACTTCCTATGTTGAAGCCCTAATCCCCAGTGTGATGATATTTGGAGGTGGGGCCTTTGGGGGGTAATCACATTTATCTGAGGACATACGAGCAGGGGACCTCATGATGGGATTAGTGTCCTTATAAAAGGAGGAAGAGAGATCAGCGCTCCCTCGCTCTAGCCACGTGAGGTCACAGGCGAAGGCAGCCATCTGTAAGCCAGGAAGAGGACACTCACCAGGAACCTGACCATGCTGCACCCCAAACTTGGACTTCCTGCCTCCAGAACTATGAGAAAAAATTGTTTTTTTTTTACAAACACCTCATGTTCTCAACTCACAAGGAGAATACATGGACACAGGGAGGGGAACATCACACACGGAGCCTGTCAGAAGTTGGGGGACTAGGGGAGCAATAGCATTAGGAGAAATACCTAACATAGAGGACAGGTTGATGGGTACAGCAAACCACCATGGCACATGTATACCTATGTAACAAACCTGCACGTTCTGCACATGTATCCCAGAACTTAAAGTATAATAATAACAATAATAATAAATGTTTGTTGTTTAAACCACCTTGTCTATGTTATTCTATGACAGCAACCTGGACTAACATACCACTCATTCATAAACATCACATTCAAGGCTAATTTGCAAACTTTTGTTCTTGATTGCTTCATACTCTAATTTCTAATTAGCTAGAACCTATTTTGCATGTATAAACAACTTAAGTACCCCCAAAATGATGGTTAAACAAAGAAATGTTTGCAAGTATAAGATATCATTTTCTTGAATTTTAGTCATATACTATGGAAATAACAAATTTCAAGTTTTTGTTGCTGTGATTATCCTTGCAAATGTTAAAATAAAGAAAACTGAGAAAATGAATAGACTTTAAAAATAAAGTAAACAAATAAATAATACAAAATTAATTATAGCAATTTATTTTTGTTGGCTGCTTTAATAATACCCCTGAATAAAACGTTTTTTTGCTATTGATTTATGCAGCACAAGCTATAACTATATGGGTTTTCCCTCAAATCCCTGGCCTTTTCAAAAATAGCTTATGCTAACCAGAGTAATAATTTGACTGTAATGTCTGAGAGATTAGCTTTCTCCCCCATAGTATTTTTTTGCTAGTGGTAAGCTGAATAGTGGCTCCACAAACACCCAGATCCTAATCCCAGAGTCTGGTTCTTATAGCCCATAGAAAAAGACAAAGAGTCTTTGCACTGTGATTAAATTATGGATATTGAGAGAGAGAGATTATCCTCAGGTTAGACCTAAATATAATCACAGTATTTGTACAAGAGAAAGTCACAGGGCCAGTTGACTACAAATAAGAGAAGTCAGCCATGTGACAGGAACAGAGACTGGCAGTCAGAGAGAGAAGATGCTATACCTTTGACTTTGAAGACAGATGGGCACCATGAGCCAAGAAATGTAGCTTTCCATGCAGGAAAAGGCAAGACATGGATTCCACCCTGGAGCCCCTGAAGGGAGCACAGCCTTGCCAACAGCTTGATTTTAGTCCACAGCACTGATTTCCGGTCACCAGAACTGTAAGAAAATTAATTTCTGTTGTTTGAAGTTGGCAAATTCGTAGTAACTTGTTACAGTAGCCATAGGATAGTGATGCGATATTGTGCATTTATTTTTTACTGGTTAATACATATTGTTTTTAGTGGTACGAATTCTCCCCCACTCGCATAAACATCTGAAGGTACATGCAGTATGTTCTTTCCTTGTTTTAACAATATCCTAATCAAAATACAATTTTTTTCAATTGGTAAATAAATTTGACGAACACTCTAAAATCCACTTTTATAAAGGTTAAATTAAATGTGCATACTTTTTGAAGCCTATTGATCAGAATCAAAGGTACTTAAATATGCATCTACTCTTCCGAATCCAATTTTGAAGGACATTTTGCATTGTAATGTTAGAAATACTTAGAACCTGAAACAGTGTTTATTTAGGTTAAAATAGCTATTTTTCCCAAGACAGAAATTATTCTGACACGTGATAGGAAGAACCTAGGTAGTATTTAACAACCCATTTCTTTGAATTACTGCTTCACACCAAAACAGTAAATCTCTTTCCATTTAACATGGAGTTTTAAGATACTGACAGGTTACTATTGATTCAAGAAAGTAAATTCATTTATGACTGGAAAAGTGCCCACATTCTCATTTTAAAAACATTATCAGGGTACATATAAGACCTAAGTTCTTGTTCTATTCTTCTCTAACCATAGCATTACATTCATTCCTAACATGGTAACTAACTAACTGTATTGAGTGCTTACTATATGCCAGGCACTGGTTAAAAATTATTCCATGTAGGTAGCAAGGTAATTAACTTATTTTATCACATTAGTCCTATAATATCAATACCAGTTATGCTACAATTACAATTTTACTGGTGAAAAAACTGAGAAACAGAGAGATTACAAAAACTTGCCCAAGACTGCACACATAATAAATAGAAGAGCGGTTTATTTGCAAAGGCGGTATCCTTAACCACAGTGCCTACTGAGTTTCTGTAAGCAGCAGGTGCACGAGCAACTGCTGACAAGCCACCTAAAGCTCCCGAAGGTAGCAAGAGAGTAAGCATCTCTTAGTTGGTGCCAAATACACAATGTATTGTTTACACATACACATTTGCAGCATGCAATATAATATTCATCTATGATGGATTAGATTAGACTGGCCACATGCTAGCACCGTTCTCCCCAGAGCTGCATACGCTGTAACTATAAAACATTCAAAATGTTGCTTTTATATGTAGGGTATACAAAATTTAGTAAGATACAATCTATAGATTCTACTTCTCATTAATTTTTAAACTTAGTATGGAATCTAGATATATACATCTGTCTCTAGTACATGTATAAACAGTATAATCTGACCCGTGAGTTTAGCATGAAAATCAGTCACTTTAAGAAATATATGTAAACATTTTTAAAGTTTTAAATTAAACTTTTTACAACTTTTAAATTTAAATTTATTACTACAATAATGTTTTTACAGGCAGCAAACATTCCTCTCTTGGATTTTCTAAACACCTCTAGTTTTTGTAGTTCATCCGCCCTGGTAAGCAGTTACATCCCAAATGAAAGAGTTAAGCTGAGCTTGTTTAGGCAATGAATGGGGATGCATCTTGCTTTTACATTATCCTGCTGAAAACTGGTCTACACAGTCTGATATATGATACATATTTTGTATATTTCATGATCTCCACTTAGACTTCCCATAGGCGTTAAAGCAAGATGAGTTTCTCCTTTCAAGTTAAGCCTGCCTGAGAGTGCCTGTTCTGGCTTAGGGCAGGGGATGGAGGATTGGGAGGTGGTTACTTATTCACTGGCCCTAATGTTTTCTTGTAGGTGTAAGAGTCTCTATTCACTTGGTACTCTTGTTCTTTTTTCATCCCTTACTCTCCCCATATCCATTTTTCTTCTCTTTTTCCTTTGTTATCTGCTCAAAAATGACATGTTTTCAATTGCTCTTGACTATGTAGTACACTGAATAGTAAAAGTTCTGTCCCTGTAGCGTACGGGTTTCCAAGATTCTGTGCCTACCGGGGGTCACACTAATACTGAGATACTCTGTTATAATGCACTTTTTGGACATACCATATCGAGTCCTTTAGTTCAGCTTTTCATTTTAGATAAAAGTATTATTTGATTTTTTTTTTTTTTTTTTTTTTTTGAGACGGAGTCTCGCGCTGTGTCACCCAGGCTGGAGTGCAGTGGCGCGATCTCGGCTCACTGCAAGCTCCGCCTCCCAGGTTCAGGCCATTCTCCTGCCTCAGCCTCCGAGTAGCTGGGACTACAGGCGCCCGCCACCACGCCCGGCTAGTTTTTTTGTATTTTTAGTAGAGACGGGGTTTCACCATGTTAGCCAGGATGGTCTCGATCTCCTGACCTCGTGATCCGCCCGCCTCGGCCTCCCAAAGTGCTGGGATTACAGGCTTGAGCCACCGCGCCCGGCCGTATTATTTGATTTTTATCTGCCTTTCCTTGAATATTTCTCATCCTGTTACTTGCTATAAGTCTTACTTTTTAAAAACCCTTGTAGGTGTTCTTTTTCATTGTAAATGTTCTTTTTCCATAATTGCCATGTTTTTTTCATCCTATTCATATATTATTAGGTACCCATCTATCTTTTTAATTATATTGCAGATGAATTATTTGAAGCCCTTCCCACTTACTCTGTATTACAGTTAAAGAGTTGAGCACAGTCTATTCTGTATCTTGAGAGAAGGGTAAGGAAGGAAGAACCTAGAAAGCATTTAACAACTCATTTCCTTGAATTGTTTTACCCCAAAACAGTAAATCTCTTTTTATTCAGAATGGAGTTTCCAGAGAGGGATTTCTTTTGGATGAGTAGTATCTTACATGGAAGACTTGAACTCAGCTCTCTGTTATGAAATTTTGTGGCCTGACTGGTTTTAGGGCCCAAATATCCTCTGTTTCAGCCCTTAGAAAAATGATTTTAAAAGCATTGAGGTTTAAATTGGAATCAGATTTTACATTTCATAACATTTCCTCGATGTGGTTGCTGTTTGTCTGAATTTAACTATCCCTTTAATAGGCTATTGAGGTTGGAATACTCTGGAATTTAGCTAGGGACTCAATGGAATCTCTCCTGAATACCATCCCTCAAGGTTATAATCACAGGCTACATAACTTTCAGACAGTAGCTGTAAAATTCACCATGATCCATTCCAAGATTGGAACATCAGAGTGTAACTGAAATAAATTATATCTAAAACCTCAAAATGCCAAATTATGCACTTAGTTTTTGTTGTTGTTTGTTTGTTTGTTTTCTGGGAGACACCCCCTCCCCATCATGGCTCGTGATCTCTGAAAGGGATTCCCCAAAGGGAGAAGACTGGACTGACCTCCAGGCTCTAGTTGGGTAGATGCTGAAGTATGATCAGCCACTGTTTACCATTGCTTCACTTTGCCAGAGATTGCAGATCCTGACAACTGGTCTAGTGCTTGCCCAGATCCCTGTGCTGGTCACTATGAATATTTGAGGGATATTGCCATAGTTCCTTCACTGCTAACACTGTTGAAAGTGTTTCCTGGGGCACAACTGAGTCCTAGTGCCCTGAGTGTTCCAGGTCCTGTGTACTCATGAGCTAAATCATGAATCGCTACCAAAAATCTTGCCAAAACTGGTTTAAGCCAATGATTCTCAACCATGAACAATTTTGCTCCCCCAGGAGACATTTGATTATGTTTGAAAACTTTTTGGTTGTCAAAACAGGGACAAGAGGTTACAACTGGCATCTAGTGTGTAGAGGCCAAGGATGCTGCTAAATGTGTTACAATGCACGGTGCCACACCTCAAAACAAAGAATTACATTGTCCTAAGTGTCAATAGGGCTGAGGTTGAGAAACCCCAATTTAAACCCTTAGAACCTTAAGCCAAACTTCAGTATGTGGTATTTGGTTTTCTGTTCCTGAGTTAGTTTGCCAAGGATAATGGTCTTCAACTCCATCCACGTCCCTGCAAAGTACGCAATCTCAGTCTTCTTTATGGCTGCATCCTCCCACAGCCAGGGACCATCTTAAGTGTAGGTTGTCATTCTAACAGCACTGTAGTTGTGCCTATTGAGTATAAAGAAAATTGTGAAGAGCACCAGACAATGCAGAATTCTGTTTGCTTAGAATTGAAGGTTGGAGTCATGTTCTCATGTCTCATTAGTTAAAGATTTAACGTTCCTATTGTCTGCGTTCTAGAGTTGTCTGATGAAGAAGGGAGAGTTTGATGTTCCTCTCATAGATGCATTTTGGCTCACAGAAGATTTTGTTCTCTCAGGTGGGAGAGTGCTAGGAAGAACAATGCCACAGCTGTGCCCACCTCCTTCCTTGCATTTTTGCATGGGAAGAGGGAAGCTAATATGGACAGTTTGATATTGGAGTATCTATCGGATGACTTTCAACACCTGGCAGCCTTAGAATGACCAAAACACAATCAAGCGCTAACCACTCATCCTCTTTCACTTTCTGTTTCAAAGAGCATTAAGATCTCTTAAGTTGATGCTTTCTATAGAATAAGTGACTATGAAGAGGCCTGCTCTGTTTCCCTGTGTCTTCCCCCAGCTCTCTCTGTACCTGCCAATCACAACGTTTTCTCTGGCCCTGCTTGTGACTGGGTGGAGTTATCCTTCCTCAGGAGATAACTTCCATCATGTCACTGGTTGAATGGACACAAAATTACAGCTAGCTTTGCAGTCTGCTTTGCTATATATACAAAAATTAAATTGAATTAGAAAATAAATCTAGTTACTAGTATTTCCTAAGGCTAAATATATTTAACTTGCTACTCTTATGTAGTCCACCCTTCCACCACCATTGAATAATTAACAGCATTGATTTTATCACAACTTCCATATGCTGTATGTGAAAATTAATTACTTTTATGAGCAAGCTATTATTGGACAGAAATGGTTCTTGGTTGTGGTGTCAGTCACCACGTGTCATTTAGGGCTTCTGCAACTGAACCTAGGTCACTGCTCCTGTGTACAGTTTTGCCATCTGATCTGCTACAGTGAGGCGGTTTCATACTGGTAGGCTGGGCTCATTCCTGCTGATCAATGGACTAAAACTGCCCCTAGAACAGTTTTAATGAATTATGCACAATGTTCATGTTAATTCTGTCTCAAGTAGCTCTATGATTTTGTCCATGCCTCTGATTTGCCATTTCTCCATGGTTCAAATGAGGGCATGGCAACAATAAGAGTTTGCCACCCAATCTGTCAGTTATCACATTTCCAGTGAGGGTCGGGGTAGGGTTCCTGTCATTGTCTGACACTGCTCTTAGTTGAATTAGCAAGTAACCTAATACTTCAATTTCACAGTCAATGTAAGTACAGAGGACTACATTTCACTTTCTTTTCTGTTCAGAAGCTAGGCCTTCCAGCGTTCTGTTTTGTTCCTAGACATGAAAATAGGGCTGCAGGTGGTGACTCTCATTAGCCTAGGTAGTTCATTTTCTATCTGGCAGTGAATAATCATAGTTGTGATCTATAAGCTCTGACAGGAGGTCAGTTTGGTAATTTCAATGTTTTTCAGTTCTACTTTTACACTACAATTACAAATACATGACTTAATTTTGCATTCACAAATTAAGTACCTCTCAGAGCACTTTTCTTGAAAGGTGGTTGGTCAGAATCTCTGAACTCTTTGGGATGTCCACAGTGATCTTTGTAAGAATTTTGCAGTCAGTGATACCTTTCTCTATCCACTGCCTTCATGTCACCAAACACAGCTAGGCAGATTAGGAGGGATTCTCCTGTTGTGAGGTCAAATTTGCACCAATTTTATTGGGGTAGTCACACCTCAACAATATGACTAGATGTGTTACATTCTGTTAAAAATATAGGTTTGGGAGGCTCTTTCCTCTCATATAAATTTGGAAAATGTAAAATAGGAGACAGACTCCTAAAATCAGGTAATATAAGGAGACTAATATGTCATGTTACTGATCCCTCTGCAGTTTTGAATGGAGTATAGCAATGTATTAGGTATAGAAAAACACCAAAATATTCCCACCTGACAAGAGTAGAGCAGACCTAAGTTTCCATTAAATAGTTTTCTGAGAAGGAGGAAAAATGACTCAAATGAGTCAATGTTCTCCTAATTCTGGAGGTCCCAAAGTCAACCCTCTATAAAGAAGCAATTTACATATCTCAGTCCTAGTGTCCTCTTTTTGATGATGAACTTATTGTAGGAAATCTCTAGCAATATAGTGATGCTCAGAATAATGAAACAATAATGAATTGCCTATTCACTGTATCTCAAACAAAACCTTGTATCTTGCAGTTGTATGTTTGTGTGTGTGTGTGTGTATAAATGTATTTACACATATGTTTAGAACTTACATTAGAAACATGAATATCTTTATGTACCTAAATACATTTTGATACATATGTTTTGATCCTGCCATTATCTAACTCTGCATACATTATTTGTAGATAAATGTTTTTCTAATTATCTTACGGATAGGCCATTGTCAGATGTAGTTAGAAGCTTCTTAACTACTCTCTAACCCACTTACACATCTGACATGATGTAGTCATGTTCTGAGTGACATCATGCCAATGGCTTTTAGAAATGTCACTTAAACACCACTAAAGGCTTATAATCTCCGTTTAAACATCTTCAACATGTTTTTTTCAGGCAGAAAGTACATATCTGTTCTTTCCCTTTAAAAGTTTGTTGTTTTTGAATTTTTATTTTTTAGGAATAAAATTATTATATTTCTAGCAATAATTACAAGCAATTTTCTTCTTCATAGTGATAATCTCACTGAATTAAATGAATGCCTGGAAGACATGTGGTTTTACATTTCTTCTTGACTGAACACTCAATTACAAGGATCCTCATGACAGAGGCACTCAGGCTGAGGGAGAAGCGCACAACCTGCCAGAAATCTGGTAATGGAGCAAGACACAGGGGGCTCCCCGCAAACACACATCTTCACATTCACAGATCATTCAATATTTAGTGTGATTTGTTTTTAAATTTAAAAATGCATATTAATTGTATATATTGTGTGTGTGCATATGTGTGTGTGTAAGCATGTGTGTGTATGTACGCCTAAATGCAAGCTGGAGATAAACTTATTCTGAGGCATTGGCATGCTGTGTATTTCATATTTGTTCAGAAGGCCTGTGCTTTTGTACAGATATAGACACGTACATATCTATCAGCCATCTATCTATCTTTCCCTATTCTGAGTGAGAAAGAGATCTACCATCTATATTTAAGCATAGTCTCTCTCTCTCTCTATATATATATATATAATATGTATATGCAGAGAAACAGAGAAAGAGAAGTTCATTCCAGAAAATAGTTCATCTCAAGAAAAGTGACTGAGTACTAAAATAAAATATTCTTTGAGGATAAAGAAACAGCTGAGGATTGGGGAGTAACACTGAATACAGTGCATGTTACTCAAATTTTACCTTATACCAACTGTACTCCTCCTGGACCCTTAGAGTACTGGGTTTGCACTTAATGAACAAGAAAACTCATTAAAAATATATTAACATTATAACGGGACTTTGAGAGTACATGGTGAAATGTACAAAGTCAGTCACTGACCCTGGTAGGATCCGGAAGTCACGCTAGTACTCTTAGCACTTCCAGGAATACTGTCCTCAGCACAGACAGCAGTCCCAGGTTCAGGCATTACTGTTCCGGGCACAGATGGCAGCCCAGCCCCCATCACAGTAAGGCCAATGCCTTTGCTGGCAAAGAGCGCCTTAGTAGTTTCTCCAAGCACAAAAGCACAGGTGGAATAGAAGAGAAAACTGCCAGTTGCCAGGAAATGCCCAAGGAGACTAATTTGTAGAGAAGATTCAAAACAATCCCTGAATTTCCTAGATTTCTTTGATAAGTGTTTGGCTGGAATCCCAATACAGCAAGTGGAAGCAGAACCAGAGAAAATTATTTTGTTGTGTTTATAATTAGCTACATAGTTTTATATACAGTTTGATAGTTTGGTTTCCTAGTCATATATTGTTATTTTCTCCATAGTATAGGAACCTAAGAAGCCACAGCAACCGGTATCAGTATCATTCTATATGTGTGACTGTGTGTGTGGGTGTATGTGTATGCACGTATGTGTGTGACTACATAATATCAATGTCTTATCACAAAGTATCTCTCTGTAAAAATCTTATCACAATTTTGTGCATACATGCTGTCAGTTTATTTTAAAAGGGACATTCATTGGATTTAAACATAGAATACCAGCCACTGCATTGACACTAAGGAAATGTTTTGTTTTCATTTTGGATAGATTAGAAATAAGCATCTATTTTAAAATGCATTTACATTACAAATGACATGCTACATATTTCAGAGGTTCCTACATTTTCTCTGTTCATGGAATCCTTTCATATTTTTATGTTTTACTTTTTTGTCAAAGCAACCTTAAGCTAAAAGAAATATCTAATAGTTTCATGTATAGTAGTTAAGCCCAACAACTTACTACGTATTATTTATTAACAACTTAACACCTATGGCATAGAACAACTTCTCACACTTTCAAATTGGATTGGATTCCATCACCCTCATTTTCTGTTCTCCACTGTTTTTTTTTTTTCTCAAAGTACTTGCCTTTTATGTTAGCCGTCTCTGAAAACCCAGGTTCACAATAAGAAGACATCACTATAAGGAGTGTCAGTGATCTAATGCTTAACTACGAACTACTTCAAGCGAGTAGTTTTGGAGAAGCTGCTCTGTACCCTTGAAAATTAAAATGATTCATAATCTCAATATGAAAATTTTAAAATTTTCAAGGGAACACACCAGCTTCTCCAAAACTACTCGCTTGAAATAGTTCATAGTTAAGCATGAGTTATATTCCAGGTTCTTTTAGTTAGGAATATTAACTTATTGACAGATTATAGTCTTTATAGGTAGTTGATGAATTCAGAAAAGTTACAGATGAAAAGTCTGGGAGAGGGAAGAATATCTGAAACTCATACATCATTAGTGAAAGTTACTAGTACTCCTTACCTATGTGTGCTTGCTAATATAGCATCCCACTGAAAAGAACCTTATATCATCAGGATTTTTTTGCTGTGGATATATTGAGTATGCTCACTTACAACTTTTCACATGATTATTTAATGGCTCAGAGTTCTTAAGAAATGACTTTCTTCTTTTATTAAAAACATCACATACCAGGGCCTTTTGTGGGTGGGGGGAGAGATCGCATTGGGAGATATACCTAATGTAAATGACAAGTTAATGGGTGCAGAACACCAACAAAGCACAGGTATACATACATATGTAACAAACCTGCACGTTGTGCACATGTACCCTAGAACTTAAAGTATATTTAAAAAAAAAAAAAAAAAAAACTGAGGCCGAGGTGGGCAGATCACGAGGTCAGGAGATCGAGACCAGCCTGGCTAATACAGTGAAACCCCGTCTCTACTAAAAAATACAAAAACAAAATTAGCTGGGCCTGGTGGCAGGTGCCTGTAGTCCCAGCTACTCAGGAGGCTGAGGCAGGGGAATGGCGTGAACCCAGGAGGCGGAGGTTGCAGTGAGCCGAGATCACGCCACTGCACTGCAGCCTGGGCGACAGTGCTAAACTCTGTCTCAAAAAAAAAAAAAAAAAAAAAAAAGGGTTTTTTCTCTTCATTATCCTCAGAGAAAAGGAAATGACTTTATCTTATTCAGAAGATGAATGTGAGTTATTTCATGTGATATTATGTTTAAATTGGCTGATTAGAACCTGAAAAATAATATTTGAAAAATATATGACATATAAATGAGACTGAAAAAGTAATGTGCTTTGTTTTTATATTTATAAAATGACTCATAATCTACTATGACTCTTGAAAAAGTTAAAACAACCTTGTGAATTCACTGTGCTATACTGGATGGGCCTTAGTGCATGATGTGGGAAGAGCAGTTGTGCTCAAAAGTCAGTGGTAAGTGTCAGAGTAGTAAGTATAGTAGTTCTAGACATACGTGTTATAATGTTTACCAAAAGTGAGCACTCAGCGATACTTGTCATTATAGACAAAGGCAAATAAAATCTGATATTATCAAGGAAAATTAAATGTCTAGTAAATAGGGACCTCAGAAGCGTATATATGTTTCTAGGCTAATATTTGCAAGACATACCTAAGTTTTAAAGCTTTTCCCTATTCTCAGACAATAGTAATATATCATCTGTAACTGTTCATAAAGTGAAAGTGAATAAAAACCAGATAAAGTCATTATCTCATTTTAGTATGAAAGAAATAGTTTGTCTAAGAATTACTTCTCCACAGATGATTGAGATTTTATCGGTATTAAACTAAGCCATATTAATGATTTGCTATTTGTATGAAACAATAATAAAAAATTTAATTAAAAATTCTAGCAAAGGAAAGTTTAGTACAAGCAAGAAGCTGTTGCTTTGTTCACTTGTAAGCAGATGAGATATGAAAAAACAAATAAAAGATTCATTTTTGTCTGAATGAGAGTTAGTTTTACAAATGCATTATTTTATCTAATACTCTCTTATTTCCAAATACCATTGTGAAGTTCTACCTTTTTATAGGACTTCCTTTTAACTAATGTAAAGCTAAAATCAAATTTGAATAAAATCGTAAATACATAGAATGCATTATTGCAGTGCTAAAAATGCATAGGAGTTTTGTATACGTATGTGTGTGTGTATGTTTTCCTTCCTCTATAATTATCCCTTTCTGTCAGCTTAGTCTATCTGAACACAAAGCTCCCTGTTGCAGCACCAAATCTTAGCCCGGTGTCTTGGGGCTCTTATTACTGACAGTTCTGCAGATCATGTTCCCAGTGGTAGACCACCAGGCCAAGACCCAGCCTTGGATCACTGTTCCCTCCAGTGTCTCCAGAAGCAGCTCAGTGGATGAAACAGATTCTCATTAGTCACAGGATTCTAGCTTAATTTTTTCAAGGTTCAAGATTTATACTATACTAGGTCCAGCAGAATGAACACCATGAAGCTTTGAACAAAAAATTTGAAGTCTTGCTCGTATTTCCTAGTTTCTGTCCTGGAACCCAATGGGCCTGCAGGCTCAGCCTCAAACACAACTAATTTTTTTACTCTGATTCGGATCCATGGTGATTCACATCTTGTTTTTAAACACAGTTAACTACTTTTTCCTATTTTATCAAGGTTTTCTGTAATTGGGCAAGTGAAGGAATGAAAGATTGTCTAACACATGAAATAACAGCACCAACTTGACAAGATATTTGCAGGCCAGGAAAAAAAAAACAATCTGGGCTTTTCAAGCGTAAGCAGAGTATGAATCAAATGTGAAGAGGAAATGGAGAAAACAGAGGAAAGTGATAAACATTGCTTGAATATAAAGGTGTAAGAAAAGGGAATTTCATATTCAGAAGTAACTCTCCCTTAGGGTAATGGATTTCAACAGAAGGCAAGTGCATAGAAATTGAAAGCAGTTCCGTGAAAATTCAGGAAAATGCCCTTAATTCAATTAGGAACTGCCTGTCATTACAGCTTTCTATCAGGTCTGGACAGAGCCTGATGGGCACATGGAGCAGCCTAATAATTTAGTTCTTAGTTAAAACAAAGAAAAAAACCAAATATTTCGTTGGAGAGGAAACCTTTTTCTATAAATTTCTTCTATAAATGTTCATACTCCTTTAAATTTGAAATAACTGAAGAGGTTAATAGTCTATATAAAATGCAACATTATAGTTTACCTTAACAGATACTGTTTTGTTTTTTATATTTTTGCAACAACACAACTAAGTTGAATGGATATTTTCCAACTTTATTGAGGCACAATTAACAAATAAAAATCATATATTTTAAGGTGTACTATGTGATAATTTGGTGTGCATATGCATTGTGTAAAGTTTATAACAAATTAACACATTCCTCATCACACATAGTTACTCTTGTGTGTGCGGATGGTGAGGACACTTAAGATCTACTCTTTTTGCAGATTTCAAGTAAACAGTACAGTATTATTAACTATCAAAATTAGATCCCCAGAACTGATCCATCTTATAACTGAAAGTTCCTGCTTGTTGAGCAACATGTGAGATCATGTAGCATTTGTTTCTCTGCATCTGGCTTTTCCATTTAGCACAATGTCCTCCAGGTTCATCCAAGTTGTCACAAATGGCAAGATTTCCTTCTTTTAAATGTCCTAATAATATTAAATTATATTTGTGTATCTACACAGTATATATTAGTTTGGTGCAAATGTAATTGCTGTTTTGCCATTACTTTTAATATATGTGTCTATGTATTGTATACATGTGTATATTTGTGCATATGTACATATATATGTACACACACATCGTATTTTCTTGATCAATGAACACTTAGGTTGTTTCCAGATCTTAGCTACTGTGAATAGATCATTCTTTTCCATTTAGATGGCACTTGTCCTTCTACTCATTAATTCAGTAACCTTTTTTGGGAGGTTACCTAACAATTTGCCCTGCTTGCATCATATGTAAAATAGGGATGGTAAAAATAATTTGCTTACAGCACTGTTGAAGTAATTAAGTAATTTACTATGTGGAAATGTTCAGAGATACATATAATGATAAATAAGTATCTGCTTTTGCTAATCTTTCATTGCAAAGTTTGATCTAACATGTTTTATTTGATGGTCAGGACCACAAAACTCCCTCACACCTTACATATATTTATTACAAAAATAGGAGAGATCAGTCAACTCAGATGACAAGTGACTTTTGTTTCTATTCTGAGGTTTTGCTGCCTGTTGAAAGAATGTGACTAGGTGTATTTCATAAGATATATAAGGAGTCACACATAAAATTCTGAGATTCCAGGCACCATAATTCAAATTTAGACCAATGTTATAGCATTGCTTCTACTTTGGTGCCAAGAAAGCTTCCCAGACAGCCCATCCATTAACCTTGTTCTGATTTTTAATAGAGTTAGTGTGATGTTTTGGAAAGAAAATTTGATTTGGAGTTAAGCAACTGAGGTTTGAACCCTAAGTCCAAAATTGCTTAGCTGTCTAAATTTCCATCAGGATAAAGGTGATAAAACAAGAATCTTGTAATGATTCTGAAACTTACGAGGGAACATAAGTAGGCCAAATAACTCAGTGCTTGGTCCATTTACCATACTTATGTTTCTCTCTCTTCTTTTTTTGGTATCAGTGCCTTGGTTTTTCTTGAAGCCGCCACATCTTCCTCCCTCTCTGCTCAGGCAGTGCAAGTGATCTACAGCAACCTTGAGCAATGCCACATGCCTAGGCCACCAGCTTTATGAGCACTCTCACTGTGACTTTTGCAAGAACTATCAGAGGAGACATTCTGTATGCCATGGAGTGGCCCAGCTGGTGGGAAGCCCTATTTCCCACCACTCTGAAAATTGTCTGAAGATGAAATCAACTCAAAGAATAAAACATATCTGAGCTGCAAGACCAAGAGTGATACCAGTCATTCCAGAAGGCAGTTTTACCATATGGTTGGAATTAGTCAATAAATTCTTTTTTGTTAGTTTAAAAAAAAGTTTCTATATAAGTCAGTTTTAGTTGCCTTTTACTTTTTGCAGACTGAAATATTCCTGGAAGATATAGTAGCTAATCAATAGAGGAGGGATGTATTTATTGTTAAGTCTATGATCTCTCAAATATCAGAGCCCTAAAAAGCAGAAGCCAATATCAATGACCTGGACCATCAGCTTTTCCAGGGTCTCAAGCCTGCTGCCTTTAGACTGGAACAATACCATAGGCCCTCATGGGTCTCCAGCCTGCTAGTTCACTCTGCAGCCTTGTCTGGCTCCATAATCGAGTGAGCCAATTCTCTGTAATAAATATTTGTGTGTACACACACACACACACACACACACACACACACAGAGATCCTATTAGCTCTGTTTGGTTCTACTTCTCTGGAGAACACTGACTAACGCAAAGCCCTACTTCTTAAGGTACGATGTTTGCTTATAGCCGAATCTGCAGTGTTTCATTGCAACAGAATGAGTTTCCAAAAAATCAGGCTCTTCAATTTTGTATGCCAGTATAGACCTCCTAAAAATGAATTTGTACTCAATTCATTTCAACAATTATTATAATCATTAATGGCTTTTTATTGTTAATGAAACTGCAGCATGGCTAATAAAAACTTACTAGAAGAAATAAATTTACGATCTCCAGAGAAAAGGCCGCTACTACTTATCATGGATATTATACTCCCCCTCAAAATAGGCTGAACCCCTCCCAGCAGCTTGGAATGAGATGCTGTTTAGGAATACAGCCATTGCAATTAAATTAATATGAGGTCACATTGGAGTAGGGTGATCCCTTGATCCAATATGACAAGTGTTCTTATAAGAAAAGTGAAAATAATGTAAAGACAAATACAGGAGAAGAGATCTCCATTGGCAATGGAGGCAGAAAATGAGGTGTTACAGCTGTAAGCCAAGGAACTACAAGGATTGCCAGCAAACCACCACAATTTAGGAAACAGCAAGGAAGAATTGTCTCCTACAGGTTTCAGAGGAAGAATGGCCCTGGAGACATCTTGATTTTGGACTCCTAGGCTTCAGAACTATAAAATAGTAATGTTCTGTTGTGTTAAGCCATGTAGTGTACTGTGCATTGTTACGGCAGCTCTGGGAAACTAAACACTGCCCAAGCAATATTTGTTCATTTCATCTTTTTTTTAGATTTTACATCTAAAGTTACTCTATTTATATGGAACAGGATTGGAGGAATTTCTGTAAGTTGTGGTATATTTTTAAAATAAATCTCAATTTTTACTACCATGGAGCAAATAATAATTTTATTTGAAACGAAAGTGAAGGTAACTGAAAGTAATAGTAGCGATCTAAACTATCATGTTATTTTGTGTATTATCTCCCACAGAAAAATACATGGATGCCATTTTGAGAGTATAGAAGTAGCCAACACAGTTACCTACTGACTGTCATTTCAATCAAAAGTATCTGGTACTAGGCTTATTACCTGAGTGACAAAATAATCTGCACACCAGACTCCTACGACACAAAATTTACCCATACGACAAACCTGCACATGAAGTGAAACGTAAACCTAAAATGAAAGTTTTAAATGAAGTATGCTCTGTGATAAAGACTATAACCAACTCAATTCAATTTATTTTGATATTGAGTTTTATACAAAGTATCAAAATATCTAACAGATAAATAAAATAATGAGAACTATGTTATTTTATTTTAAAGTATCTCACAAGGACTGAGAGAAGATCCTTGTAAGAAAGAAAATCAGTATGAAAAACTGCTTCTAAATTAAATAAATATCCTTACATTCTTTCTTTACAGAAGGGGCATTCGGGGGAAAGTGAACACATTTGTACCTGTAATTAATATATGTGAAAGGTCTTAAAGAATAATTAAAAAAAATGTTCTGTGAGAGAGAAATTCTGTTTAAAAAATCTGAGACATCTTTGTTTCCTCTTCTGATTTCAAGCCCCACATTTAATTGAAGAGTATATAGTACTGATTTCAAAATATATCCAGAATTAAGCCACCTCTCTCTGCACTCCACTTCTGTGCCAAGCCACCATTGTCTCGCACATGAGACAACAACCTTCTGATGTTTAAGCCATCCAGTTTGTAGTACTTGGTTACACTAGCTTCTTAATGGATTTTACCCTGACCTTCCTATTTTAAAATTTCTACATCTAGTATCCCAACCGCACACTGACCCTGCTTACCCTGCTGTATTTTTCCATAGCATTCAATATAATTTGCTTTTTAAATGTTAATTGCCTAATATTTTCTTTCTTCAACCAGAATACAAGTTCTACAAAGTCAGATGTTTTTGGTGCTTTCACAGATGTATAGCAAGCGCTTTGCCTAAAGCTTTATATGAAGTAAGTGCTTTGCTTAAAGCTTGGATGAAGTCACTTAGTAATCAATATACTTGCTAAATGAATGAATGAATTAATACCATGTAATATATTCTACATTTCAGTTTGAATAGAGAATATTGTGAGGTATTTCAGTGTCACAGTATGGTGTACTGGTTTGACTTGTGAATTTGCTATCGTAAGTGTTTGAAATGAGCATGCGATGCCATTGTGCAGGCATATATAAAATTAAATAGATTAAGGAACAATTTGGTTACAATATTTTAGTAACAAATTATCATTTCTAGATAGTAAAAGAAGGTAGAATTTCTGACAGGTTATGAAGCGGCTCTATAGTATTATGAATCGAGGACTAACAAGTCATAACTCCTCCTAGTGTTAGCCAATGCTGTTCTAGGATCTGAAGCGATAATTACAACATGAAATACTGGTCTCTGGGTCCACATGTCTCTTCATCTGTCTAAGTGAAAACAATTAACAGCAAAGCAAATTACAGAGCAAATGACTGTGTGATGATAAGAACAAAGAGAATTAAAACAAATACATTATTACAGTTCAAAAGCTGGAAAGGATGAAAAGAAGTTGATGGATAGGCACAAATATACACTTAGAAGAAATAAGACTTGATGTTTGATAGGTCAGTAGGGTGACTCTGGTTATCATTAATCAATTGAACATTACAAAATAGCAAGAAGAGAGAAATAGAAATATTCCTAGCCTAAAGAAAAGATAAATTTTTAAGATGATGGATATATCAATTGCCATCTTCTGGTAATATGCATGTATAAAATTATCATGTGTACACTGGAAATATGTCCCTCTAATATGTATTAGTTTAAAAAATAAAAATTATAAAAGCTGTAAAAAGTCATTACTGAGAAGTAAAATGAAATGGATCCTGGAAAAATGCCTAAAGGCTATGTTCAAGATACACCAGAAGGATTTATTCATAATTCTATTTCATCCATTGTATAGACTTAGAATCATTCACAGAAGCAAAGTATACAAGTCAGAAATGGCGCTATAAGTTTTATATGTACAGAAAAAGATTAAAATTGGAGAAATATAAATTTTGAAAGCATAATATATAGTTGTAACATAACAAATAGTGACACATTTATATTGAATAGATGAAATTGAGGTAACATAAAACTATATACATGAGATATTAGGTTGGTGCAAAAGTAATTATTGTTTTTGCCATTGAAAGTAATGGCAAAAAACCCGCATTACTTTTGCACCAACCTGATATATTATTATATAAATATGTGCCTGTGTATTCTGATACAAACACCTCAAGAGCAAAGAAAAAGCTTGATATGTATTTTGATTCATCGAGCTCAGTAAGTGTTCAAAATTTACTTTGTGTGTGTGTATGATTCAATTAACACGAAATAGTATTTATTTATTTTAATTATGTATTTTTAAAATTTTTGTATTTTTAGAGAAAGGATCTCACTCTGTTGCCCAGGCTGGAGTGCAGTGGTGTGACCATAGCTTACTGCAACCTCAAACTCCTGGGCTCAAAAGATCCTCCTGCCTCAGCTTCCCCATTAACTGGGACTTCAGGCACCTGCCACCACATCTAGCTACATTTTTTTTTGGCGGGGGAGATGGGATCTCCCTATGTTGCCTAAGCTGATCTTAAACTCCTGACTAACCTCAAGCAATCTTCCCATTTTGGCCTCCCGAAGTGCTGGTATTATTAAAGGCATAAGCCACCATGCCTGACCTTTTAGTATTGGTATTACTATTTTTTAAAATAATTTTAACTTTTATTTTAGATTCAGGGAACACATGTGCAGGTTTGTTACATGGGTATATTTCATGATGCTGAAATTTGGGATATGATGGACCCTGTCACACAGGTAGTGAGCATAGGACCCAATAGTTAAATTTTTCAACCTTTTTCACCCTCTCACCCTCTCCCACGTAGTTGTCCCCAGTATCTATTGTTGCAATCTTTGTGTCCATGAGTACTTAATATTCAGCTCCCACTTAGAAGCAAGAACAGGTGGTATTTGGTTTTCTGATCCTGTATTAATTAATTTATGATAATGACCTCCAGCTGCATCCATGTTGCTGCAAAAGAAATAATTTCATTATTTTTAAGGCTGGGTGGTATTTGATGATGTATATGTACTACATTTTTATTATCTAATCTACTGTTGATGGGCACCTAGGTTGATTCCATGTTTTTGCAATTGTGAATAATGCTGCCATGAACATATGAGTGCATATGTATTTTCGGTAGAATGATTTATTTTATTTTTTTGATATATACCCAGTAATGGGGTTGCCGGGTTACATGGTCATTCTAAATCCTTTGAAAAATCTTCAAACTGATTTCCACAGTTTGGCGGGACTGATTTACATTCCTACCAACAGTGTATAAGTCTTTTCGTTTCTCTGCAACCTCACAGGCATATGATATTTTCTGAGTTTTTAATAATAGCCAATCTGATACGTGTGAGATGGCATTCCATTGCTATTTTGATTTGCATTTCTCTGATGATTACTGATACAGAGCATTTTTTCATGTTTGCTTATCACTTGTATGTCTTCTTGTGAGAAGTGTCTGTTTATATCTTTTGCCCACTTGGTAATGGGGTTGATTTTTGTTTGTCAACCTTTAGTGGATCCTCTAGGTTTTCCAATTTACCAGCATGCAGTTTCTCATAGTATCCTCTAATGACCCTTTGAATTTCTGTGATAAAGGTTGTTATGTCTCCTTTTTCATCTTTGATTTTATTTTGGGGGGGTCTTCTCTCTTTTTTTTTTTTTTTTTTTTTTTTGAGCAATAAAGCTTTTTAACCACCTGGGTGCAGGCAGGCTGAGTCTGAAAAGAGAGTCAGGGAAGGGAGATAAGGGTGGGGCCGTTTTATAGGATTTGGGTAGGTAAAGGAAAATTACAGTCAATAGAGCCCAAAAACTTGCCAACCAAGCAAGTAATTATGCTGAACCCCCTTGGGCACTCTCTAATTGGATGTCCTGGGCCATCCCAATTCTTAGTCCTTTAATACCCATTTTTCTCCTTGTTTTATTCGAACCTTGTATCTTCTGTTTAGTTTCTCAATTCATCCAAAACCGTATCCAGGCCATCACCAATCATTCTATACAACAAACGTTTCTTCTAATGACCCCACAATATCACCCCTTACCACAAAATCTTCCTTCAGCTTAATCTCTCCCACTCTAGGTTCCCACACTGCCCCTAATCCCACTTGAAGCAGCCCTGAGAAACATCGCCCATTTTCTCTCTTTTTTAATCAGTCTACCTAAACGTTTGTCAATTTTGTTTAACTTTTCAAAAAATTCAACTTTTAATTTTGTTGATCTTTTGTATTATTTTCATTTCAATTTCATTTATTTCTACTCTGATCTTTATTATTTCATTAATTCTACTAATTCGGGGTTTGTTTGTTGCTTTTCTAGTTCTTTACCATTCAACATTAGGTTATTTATTTGAAATTTTCTTTTTCTGATGTAGGCACTTAAAACTATATACTTCTTAGTATTGCTCTCACTGTATCTCATAGGTTTTGATGTGTTGTGTTTCCATTATCATTTATTTCAATACATTTTTCTATTTTTTTCTTAATTTCTTAAGATACTGTTTATTGAGGAGCATATTGTTTAATTTTCATGTGTTTGTATTGTTTCCAAAATTCTTGTTATTGATTTCTTGTTTTATTCCACTGTGGTCAGAGAATATACTTGATATAAATTTCATTTTTCAGTTGTGTAAGACTTGCTTTGTAGCCTAACATATGGTCTATCCTTGGGAATGATCCATTTGCTGAGGCAAAGAATGCATATTTTACAGCCATTTAATGAAATGTTCTCTAAATATCTATTAGATTTATTTGGTCTATAGTGCAGATGAAGTCCAATGTTTCTTTGCTAATTTTCTGCCTAGATAATCTGTCCAATGTTAAAAGTGAGGTCTTGAAGTCTTCAGCTATTATTGAAGCCTATCTCTAATAATATTAGCTTTATATATCTGGACATTTCAATGCTGGGTGTATATATATTTACAATTGTAGAATCTTCTTTCTGAATTGATCCGTTTATCATTATATAATGACCTTCTTTGTTTCTTTTTGCACTTTTTGTCTTAAAATCTATTTTGTCTGCAATAGATTATTGGGTCTTTTTTTTTTTTTTAATCCACTCAGCCACTCAATGTATTTGCATTGGATACTTTAGTCCATTCATATTCAATGATATTACTGATGAGCAAGGACATACTCTTGCACTATTGTTATTTCTTTTCTGGTTCTTTTGTGGTCTTCTTTCTTTTCTTCCTTTCTGTTTTCCTTTTAGTGAAGGTGATTTCTTCTGCTGGTATGTTTTAATTTCTTACTATTTATTTTTGTGTATATATTGTACATTTTTTTATTTGAGGTTATCATGAGGCTTGCAAATAACTTAAAACCCACTATTTTAAACTGTTGAACAGTGATTGCATAAACAAATATACTGACAAAGAAACAAAGGGAAAACTACAGAAAAGAAACTCTACACTTTCAATTCATCCCTCTGCTTCTGAACATTTCATTGTTTTTATTTCTATCTGATTGTACTGTCTATGTCTTGAAAAGTTATTGTAGTTATTTTTTATTGATTCATTTTCCAGTCTTTCTACTCAAGATATATGTTGTTTCCATATCACAATTACAGTGTTACAATATTCTGTTTTTCTGTGTACTTACTGTTATGAGAGGTTTTTATGTATTCAGATGATTTCTTATTGCTCATTAACATTCTTTTTTTTTTTTTTCAAACTGGAGAACTTCCTTCAGCATTTCTTTTAGGACAGGTCAGGTGTTAATGAAATCCCTCTGTGTTTGTGAGTCAGCTGAGTTTTGTCTTGCATTGCTTTCAGCTGTGCCAGGGCAGCACTGAGTTCTAATGTAAAGTCCCACAATCACTTCGCTCTTCCTTCCCCAAGTGCACAGATTCTCTCTTCCTGCCCCAGGGCCACCACCAGGGGATGGGAGAAGGGGGACATTAGCAGTTCAATGTTGTCTCCCCTACCCTCTTCAGTGTCTCTTTCAGTGACATGAAGTTAAAATCTGGTAGTGTGATCACTCACCTGACTTTTGGTTGTTATAAAGATGCATTTGTGTGTGTATAGTTTTTCAAGTTGGTATTCCTGTGGGGAGGATGAGTGGTGGAAACTTCTATTTGGCCATTTTACTCCATTTCCATCAATAAAAATAAGCTTTATCCTGGGTCTTAATTTTTCTACATAATTTTCACAATCTGTCACTAAATCAGAAGTTCTCAGGCATACCAGAAGATCAGAAAAGATTGAAAACCATAAGGAAACACAGACTGAATGAAAAAAAACCATTATATATTGATTTTGATAAATGTTTATAAAATAAACCAATGGAGCTTCTGAGCATCAAAGAAAACAATCAGCAAAAGAAAAGACAACTTATAAATTGAGAAAATGTATTTAGGAATTGTATTTCTGATAAGAAGTTAATATCAAAATTTATAAAGGTTTATAGAATTTAATAGCCAAAAAAAAACCCAATTAAAAAATTGAAAAAGGACCTGAAGAGACACTTTTCCATAGAAGACTTAAAAATGGCCAGCAGTTACATGAAAAGACTTTCCACATCCCTAATCATCAGGGAAATGCAAATCGAAACCACTATGACATATTACCTCATACCTATTAAAATAGCTATTCTCAAAAAAACAAAAGCTAACAACTATTGGTGAGTATGTGGAGGAAAGAGAACTCACTGCTGATTGGACTTTAGGTTAGTGCAACCTTATGGACAATATGGAGGTCCCTATGAAACTGAAAATAGAACTACCATAAGACCCAGCAATTCCTCTCTTGAGTATATACCCAAAGAAAATAAAAATCACCATTTTGTAAAAACATCTGCCCTCCCATGTTTAGTCAGCATTATTCACAATAACCAAGATATAGAAGCAACTTAGGCCAGGCGCAGTGGCTCACGCCTGTAATCCCAACACTTTGGGAGGCCAAGGCGGGCGGATCACCTGTGGTCAGGAGTTCGAGACCAGTTTTGCTAAAATGGCGAAACCCCATCTCTACTAAAAATACAAAAATTAGCCGGGTGTGGTGGTGTGCGTCTGTGATCCCAGCTATGCAGGGGGCTGAGGCAGGAGAACTGCTTGAACCCAGGAGGCAGAGGTTGCGGTGAGCCGAGATCATGCCATCACACTCCAGCCTGGGGGACGAGAGTGAGACTTCATCTCAAAAAAAAAAAAAAAGGCAACTTAAATGTCAGCTGCGTAGAGTAACTGTGGTACGTGTGTATGTGTGTGTGTGTATTATGTATGCATATAATCATATATATAATGAATATTATTCAGCCTTTAAAAAGGAGATCCTGACATTTGCCACAAAATGGATAAACCTGGAGGACATTATGCTAAGTAAAAGGTAAGCCAAACACAGAAAGAAAAATATTGCATTATCTCATATGTGTAATCTATTTCTTTAAAAAGGTCAAATATACAGACACGGAATAAAACAGTGGTAACCAGGGATCCAGTGGAGAAGGAAAGTGGAGGATGTATGTCAAAGGATATAAAGTTGCAGATACATAGGGTGAAGAAGGCTAGAGACCAACATGAAGATGTGAAAAAGACTGTAGTTAATAATATTGCAGTTTTTGGGATCTTTGCTAAATGAATAGATTTTAGCTGTTCTTAGCACACACACAAAAAAATAGCTATGTGAGATGATAGATATTTTAATTTGCTTAATTATATTAACCTTTTTACTATCTATATGTATCTCACCTCATGTTGCATACACCTTAAATATACACAACACGATTTATTTAACAAACCAACATTTACTCAAAAACCAAAAGAGAAAATAGACATGAAAACTCCATTTTATGTGTTGAACAGCAGATTAGACACAGGCGAACAGAAAATTAATGAACAGAAAGATAGGTCAAAAGTAAACATCCAGATAGAAGCATAAGCAATTAAAAGAAGGAAAATGGGCCAAGGTGCTTGTAATTCCAATGCTTTGGGAGGCTAAGACGGGCAGATTGCCTGAGGCCCAGAGTTCCAGACAAGCCAGGCTAACACAGTGAAACCCCCTCTCTACTAAAAACACACACACATTTTGATGAGCATGAGTCCCAAGTAGCTGGGAGTACAGGCATGTGCCACCATGCCCAGCTATTTTTTCTTGTGAAGCACAAGAATTCCTTGCTCCAGAGGTTGCACTGAGTCGAGATGTTGCCCCTGCACTCCAGACTGGGCGACAGAGGGAGACCATGTCTCAAAAATAAATAAAATAAAGTAAATAACATAAAAGAAGGAAAATGTAGACTAGAGGGTAAGAGCACATGTAACATGGTGAAAGGCTCTAAAATATATTTAATTAGGGGAAAAGAGTTGAGAATTATTAGGAATCAATTATCAAAGAGGTCATGTCTCTGAATTGTCAAAACCTGGAAGTGACATAATGCCACAGACATAAAAGTAATAAAAACCTTAAGTGGGGGAAACTAAAAAATACCAGACTACAAAACATCAAAAAGTATAACAGAATTGTTGAAAACCAAAGATGTAGAGAAAAGCTTAAAAACAGAAGTCAAGATGGGAGCAGAGATAGGAGGAAGTAAAGGAAATTTTACCTACAAAATAACACTAAGCTTTACAGCTGACATTACAACAGCAACAATAAACGCCAAATTACAATAGAAAATATTTTCAAATAGTTAAAAGTAACTGCAAACCACTTGGAATTCTCTACCCTCTAAAAAACAATGTCTTCATTAGCAACTTCCACTGTCATTGGAGTTATTCACGTTCCCTCTATGTTTAATGTATACGTATTTACTCAGCTAGTTTGTCTATATTTTCAATTCACCATGACAAACAGGTTTTGTGTTTATATTTGGTTTGATCATCTATCACACGGCCTACCTTGTCATAGGCATTAATAAATGTTGTTAATCCTATTGAGAGGTGACAACATGCTAGCAGCCCTCGCTAGCTCTCGGCGCCTCCTCGGCCTCAGCGTCCCACTCTGGCGGCGCTCCAGGAGCCCTTTAGCCCGCCGCTGAGCTGTGGGGGCCCCTCTCTGGGGCTGGCCGAGGCCGGCTCTCTCTGCTCACGGGGAGGTGTGGAGGGAGCTGCACCGCGGAGGCGGCGGGGGGGCGGGGCGGGGCGGGGCGGGGCGGAAGCCGGGGCGGTGCGGGCTCCACGGGAGGGGGGCGGCGCCGGCTCGAGGGGCCCCGCACTACACGCTGCCGCCCGCCGCCACCCGCTGGGCTTGATCACGGATGAGCTTCCTCCGGGTTGCCTGAGTGCCCGGGCCCCCTGCCACAAAGTCCCGCAGCGAGTGCCATTGAGAGGTGAAGCAGGCGGGCCTTCTGGGTCCCACGGGAACTTGGAGACATTTTCTGACTAAAAGATTGTAAATGTACCAATCAGCACTCTGTGTCTAGCTAAGATTTGTAAACGCACCAATCAGCGCTCTGTGTCTGGCTAATCTGGTAGGAGACTTGGAGAGCTTTTGTGTCTAGCTAAAGGATTGTAAATGCACCAATCAGCGCTCTGTGTTTAGCTAAGATTTGTAAACGCACCAATCAGCGCTCTGTGTCTGGCTAATTGGGTAGGGGACTTGGAGAGCTTTTGTGTCTAGCTTAAGGATTGTAAATGCACCAATCAGTGTTCTGTGTCTAGCTAAAGGTTTGTAAATGCACCAATCAGCACTCTGTCAAAATGGACCAATCAGCTCTCTGTAAAGTGGACCAATCAATTTTCTGTAAAATGGACCAATCAGCTCTCTGTAAAATGGACCAATCAGTAGGATGTGGGTGGGGCCAGATAAGGGAATAAAAGCAGGCCAGCACAGCGGGGGCTGTGCTCTATTTGGTTTCTTTGCATAAAGTAAGGGGTGGTTTTTCTTTTGCTCTTGAAGGTGAGACTTGCTGCTCTTTAGTTTTTGGGTCTGTGTCGTTTTTATGAGCTGTAACACTCACCGTGGAGGTCCGCAGCTTCAGTTCTGAAGTCGGGGAGACAGCGAACCAAGCAGAAGGAAGAAACTCCGTACACATGAGCATCTGAAGAAACAAACTCCGGAGGCACCATCTCTAAGAACTGTAACACTCGCTGCGAGAGTTAGAGGCTTCATTCTTGAAGTCAGCGAGAGCAAGAACTCACTAGTTCCGTGCACACCATGTGTAAGTGATCAATCTCTTGACAATAGTTCCTCCTGAAAGTTAATCTTAAAATTCTTCTTTAAATAGTACTAAAATGGAAATACTGATTATCTTTAAAGTGAAGGTGTTTTTTCTTATTAAAAAAGATGTAAAGTAATTTAAATGAATGCACATGTCAAAGGCATGTCTTTCAGTGACCCACATGATTATTGGTCCAATTGACATTGCTCCATTGTCTGGGGAAACACACAGGGTCCTTGGTCTCGTGCTGAGAAAATTAGTGATAGACACAGATGGAGCCGGATTAAGGAGTGGAAAGTTTAGTAGGTAAGAAAGAAAAGAACGGCTTTTCCTTAGAGGAGAGCTCCAAACCAAATAACTCCACAGCGGGCAGAAGGCAGTCGGTTACATTGGGAGGCTTGAGAAGGTGGTGTCTGATTTGCATAGGGCCGAAGAGGTTGGCTTGACCAGGTGTGGTGTTCAAGTAGCCCCCCAAAAAAGTCCTGCCCACGCTAACTTTCATTATGTAAATGTGGCTAGTTGGCTGAGTCGCCATGATACGTGTACACATGGCCTCTACCTGGCTCACTGTCATGATGTCTGCACAAGTGGTAGCAAAGAAAAAGTAGAGGGAACCACCATGTTGAGTGTACCTGACTCTGAGCCTCTTGTATTTACATATGGCATATCAATACTTGCAGGTCTGGCTTTTCAGGCTGCTGTTAGAAATGAAATGTTTTGGGGATTGCTTTTTTATTAAAGGAAAAAGCCTTACTGAGGACATTTTTCCCTTTCTAGCTGTCTAAAATAATTTCTTAGTAACTTCTGTAATATAATTCCAGGAACATTAAAAAGTAACTGAAGTTTAGTGACATCCACAAATTTAATTTTCAGGAACTAGCATTGTGTGCGTGGCTGTGTGTTATGCTTCTTCAGTTAGCCCCATTCTTTAAGTTCATCAGTTCACATCATCTACTTTTTTAATATAATCAATAAAATCAAATTTTATCAGTTACCATAGATATGTTTCTAAAATACAACTTTGGTTTCTTTTGAAATAAAATTTATTTTACTTTTTATATTTGTTTTTTTAACTTTTTAGGTTGATACAAATGTATACAAGAGTTGCAGAAATAGCACAGAACCCACTTACCTATCCAGCTTCCCAAGTGGTGTTTGCTTATGTAATAAAAAAATGCAGTTATAAAAAACAGCAAGTTGACTTTAATGTAATACTATTAGCCAATCTAGGGATTTTATTCAACTTTTACTCTGTCACTAATACTCCTTTTCAGTTCCAGAATCCAATTCAGGCTCACATATTGAATTTAGTTGGCATATTTCCATAGTTTCCTCTAATATGGGAATAATTTCTCTGTCTTGACTTTGAAACTATTGAAGATTGCTGGTCATTTTGTAGAACGCATATCAATTTGCATTGTCGAATATACACTACGGAAATGCTGTGTTATTATTACATGATTACATTATCTGATGTTGACAATATTATTGAGATATTTGTAAGAGAGGACCATGTTTCCAAAATATGTACATGAATAAAAAAATTTAGGAACAACCTCTGCAAGCTTCTGTACTCCATCAAATTTAAGACGTGTTGATTATAAGATGCTTCATTGGATTTACCTGCAGTATTTAGAAGGAAAAACTAATGCTTTCATGAAAAGTACAATGCAATAACTTTCTAACTAGAAATGTTACAAAAGTTGAAAAATTTGTTTTTATTTAAATAATAGAAGTGCGGATATCATGAACAGTTATTGACCAGGTTCATAAAAAGCGGTCTGACAGTAGCTTAACACCACGACTGCCACCAGACCAGCTGTGATTGGGATTCCCTTCTCAGGTTCAGAGATGTTAAAATGGGGGGGTGGGGGCGGGGGCGGGGTGGAAAAAAGCATTTTAAGTAAAAAACAAAATGAATAGTGAGGCCAAGCCACTTTCTTCTTTAACGCGGTGTCTGAGGGGTTTTGTCTGCGGCTTGTCCTGCTACAGATTAACACCCTCAAGCAATGGTAAAAAGTCACACTTCATATTGTGTACAGTGGAAATTCATTCATTCTTGTGGTAGGGGAATAACATGATCATAACATGTTGTTGTTGTTAGGGGGGTGCTTATAAGAGAGAATAGTATTTCCAGAATGTGAGAAAGGTCTTATGCATTGGGATATATTACCTTACCCCAACACCAGGAATGGCAGTAAGGGAAAAAGTTTGTTTGAGTTTGGGGATCATACTGTTGAGAAAAAAAAGGACGTCTATTCACTTGCCTATGCTTAACATAGCACCATAACCACAGTGCTAAGTTAATAGTCTCTTGCTTTAGTGTAAACATTGGGAAAAGCTTTAAAAAATTTAGAAAACAAATACAAAGATCCTAAAACCATGATTTTCCAAGCTGAAGGTCATTTTCCCATTTCACAGCGTGATGTTTCATGGAAATGCTTTATATTCACCTAATTATTGAGTAACGAATACAATTGCAACAGTAGGAAATTTAACAAGACAACAGGAAACAAACTTAGAATTATGAGTATTAGTTTACTAGAGTGGCAGATTTTTACCTGTGTAAAGTAAAAAAAATGCATTTCCAAAAATGAATAGTATAGCATAGAAAACCTGAATTAATTATTTTAATTAGAGAATCAATCTGGCAGCTTAATGTTGAAGAAGCAAAGCCATTTCGTTGTATCTGCATAGACCCACCTCTAAGGGAACTGCCCGGGACAATCCTTTATGCCTATTGTCCTGGCATAATTATTAATACCATTCTCTTTCACTGTCAACGCTTTTCAAGTTTGACAATAAGTCATGTGACCACTGAACTGATAAATTATTTAAGTTGTAAATTATTAATTTAGAATATACAATGTCAAAAATACATTTATTTGGACATTAATTTGTGTAAGTGTATGAAGAGCAAGAACCTAAAATAGTAAATGTTATGTAATAAACTCCCAAAACTTGTTTTTAATGTAAAAAATGCGTTTATACTCTGAGTTTCTTACATCACTTTTATTTTCCATGCTTATTTGAGGTATATGGGATGCCCAGGAACTTTTGTAACATAAGACAAATAAGTATAAAAACATAGTGAATTTGGAGCAGTTCGGAGCATGATACTTCCCATAGCATTTGAATCCTGGCTCTGCAACTATCACTAAGTAACTTTGCAGACTCACTCTAAGCCTTCTGTGTCTCAGTTTTTAAATCTCTAAATTAGAGGTAATTGTAACATTTACCTTAAAGTATTGCTGTAAGAACCAAATGAGTGATAACGCTCTATATAAATTCGAGAACGTCTCTGGCATTTTGTAAGCATTACATGAGTACAGGTAGCCCCCAACTTAACTACAGTTCAATTCATGGTTTTTAACTTTAGGATGGTGTGAAAGACATATATGTTGAGTAAAACTATACTTGAAATTTTATATTTTCATCTTTTCCCAGGCTAGTGATACGCAGTATGATGCTCTCTCCAGATGCTGGGCAGTCAGCCAGGGTATCATCAGGATAAACCACCAACATTCTTCAGCGTGCAGTGTTGTCAGATAATTCTGCCCAGCTGCAGGCTAATGCAAGTGTCCTGAGGATGTTCAAGGTAGGCTAGTCTATGCTATGATTGATGTTCAGTAGTTTAGGTGTAGTAAATGCATTTTCGACTTAAAATACTTTGAATTTATCATGCGTTATGGGGACATAACCCTATCATGAGTTGAGGAGCATCTATATTTAGATGAATAGATAGATAAAGGGGAATTTGGGGATTATTGCCTCTTACACAAGTTCAAATTCACTTGGGAAAAGGGAGGAGGTTGATGGGTTTTTAAGTACAACACTGTGAGAACACAAAGTATAAACAAGAAACTTGACCCGAAAAGAGACAGTGAATCTTTAACACACTTCAGGACTCAGGGCGCCACACAGGTCTAAGGTAACTTGCAGGAATATGACATGGGTACAACTTTCAAGAGCTTTGAATTTATTTCTTAAAAGAGCTCAACGTAAAACCAAAGTGAGAGCAAGAACATTTTAGTTTTCTTCTCTTGTTTTACTCCATGTTTCATATATTAACAAACCATATTTGATATTACTTTTAAAATATTTTGAAAATGTGTCCATATTTGATTACTTTCATTTATACTACATACTCCATGACATCATCTCATTTATTTCAGTTGACCCCTAATTTGTCTCCCTGTTCTGCCCTTGCTCTCTATTCAGTGTATTTCCTCCGAGTAGCAAGAAATCTTCAGTTAAGGCAGAAGACTTGTGTTGTCTCTCAGAACCATCCATTGGTTTCCTGTTTCAGTTACCATAACAGTTAGAGTCCTTAGAATCATATACAAAGCACTCCGTGCTTACCTCTTTATGAAACTTTTTTTTTCTTTTTTTAAAAATTTTTATTTACTTTTTTATTTCAATAGGTGTTTGGGGAACAGGTGGTGGTTGGTTATGCGAATAAGTTCTTCAGTGGTGATTTCTGAGATTTCAGTGCACCCATCACCCAAGCAATGTACACTGTACTCAAATGTGTAGACTTTCATCCCTCACCCCCACTCCCACCCTTTTCCCCAAGGTTACCATTGGTGTATAGCAGATTTGTGTACATTAATTTTGTATCCTGAAACTTTGTTGAATTCATTTACAAGTTCTAGGAGCTTTTTGGATGAGTCTTTAGGGTTTTCTAGGTATATGATCATATCAGCAAACAGCGACAGTTTCACTTTCTCTTTATTATACTTTCTAGTATTCTCTCTTTTCCTTATTTTCATAGAAGCCACAATGGTTCCATGCTTGTACCCGGCAGACACATTGATGACTCGTGGGTTTGCTCTTCTTCCTTCTACGTGAAAAATCTCCCCCCAATATAGCAATGTGGCTCCAAGATACACTTAGGATCTTTGCTAAACTTTTTTCGTTACTAAACCCTTTTCTTGACTCTAGTATAGAGAAGAAATTCTCATCTGTTTGGTCTAGATTGACAACATCTCAAGGCATGTATAATGGGTAAATGCTTCTCAAAAAGGCTGAGGCTTGTTAAACTTGGGCCATGTTTTTCCTGTGATTAGTGTGTATTTCATTCAACTTTATGTGTATCTTTTATAAAACAGTGTAATATACAACAATTCTGAGGAAAGTGCTTTTGTGGAATAAAGCATTGAATTTTTTAGTTTTCTGAGCCTAACTTTGTTTTTGGAGTTAGAGAAGAAATGGAGGCATTCCATCATTTAGGGGTTTCTCTTCAAGTACACTGCCCTTCCTGGTAGCCCTCTACAAAAAGTCAGACATTCCAAATAATCTTTTTCTCCTTTCCAAAAACAACTCATCTCTAGAACACTTGGCCAGTGCCCACTTTTAGTATACAGCATATTGTAGATTGAGTTCACAAACCTGCTTAGCCAGAATGTGCTGTCAGCATTCTTTGCATCAGAAGACCAAACTTAGATTTGTTGTGTTCAGAAAGATAAGAATATATTATAAATTTAAAATACTAATAATTTTCTACAGAACATGTTTATGTACAAAATATAGACAAAAATTTTACTAGCTGTTAAAAGGGTGATTGCTATATGATCACAATATTCTTCAATAATATGATCAGTAGATGTGTCTTCTCAAAATGTCGTAAAATATTTCAAAAACATTTCTCAAAACAGGTAGGTCACAGTCTGCTAAATAAAAGGAAAAGAAACCAGTGTATATTTATTAACAAATAGGTATTCCTTGAATGAATATGTTTTGGGCTTTTTACTCTTTTTAGTGTTGCTTTTGCTTCTCTGGATACTTCCCCCTATAAAATGATTAGTTGCCATGCTCAGATGTCATGTGTTGAATCTGAGTTGTCAACTCTTGTGAGTTGCCAAAGTATATTGAAATAGAATCAGACATTCAAAAAAACCAGTCATCTCTTTAATGATAGCTTGAAGACACTATTATTTTGATACTGAATTTTCTGCATCCACCCAAGATAAAAATGTATGTTAATAATGTAACTTAAACATTAGCAATTGTTTTGGAATGCCAGTTCATCTCTTTTATGGGCATTGAAGAGATTAAGTGACCTAAGATGCTTTATTTTGGAGGATACAAATATGCTTATTGCAGCAGAATCTGCTCTGGCAAGAATGTAAATAACATAGTGAATAGTGAACTCAGTGCATTGCGTTTGTCTTCTAGATTCATTATCAAAGTGTCCTTTGAATTTAACATTTTTCATTTAAAAAATGAAGACCAATACACTAAGGAAGCATTTTGTTTTCAGAAGTGATAACATTGGGAAATTCTTATGTAAGAATTAGTTAGGTAAAATGTCTTTAACTGAAGAATTGATTCAATCGCCAGATGAACTGAGAAATGTTTCTCTGAAGGCAGACCTATTATATTTTCACCTTCAGGCATCAGGGGGTAACATGTCTTATTAATGTCTCTATTAAAATTGACCTGCTTCCATAGGTATGGTACCAAATAGGCAGCTCATCAAATAAAGTGAATGCTTTTAAAAGGATTTTAAAATGCATAGCTATGCATTTTCAAAAAACAAATTTCCATTTTGATGGAGGAAAATGAGGAAATTTAAATACACTGAATCACTGCTAGCTAGAAGATAGCAATTTAAGTCATTATTATTGGGAAAATACCAGATATGATCATATTATAGGAAGCTACTTAACAAGTAGCATTAGTTATATATTATAAGGATGAATTTTACATAATTTTCCTTACAGAGATTGTGCATTTTCTATAAATAAATGCAATATTGAGGTTACTTAATTGGAAATTTGACTTACCCAGCATGTATTGTTAAAAGAGATAGAGTCATGCATTCCAAATCCAATTTATATAAGGCATAAATTGTAACACTAACAGATAAGCTTGGTTTTCCTAAAATCTCAGGATCAAGCAGACAAACTCTGGTTGTAACTTGATCAGTCATCTCTATGCTGTGACTTGTGTATTCATCTGCTGAAGACATCTATGTGATATCCTCAAATAATTACAGAAGTTTGTAGAAATTACATAGACTGTACACCAGAGAAAGGCAGGGTTCATAATTTGTTAACTGACAAATGAGATAAAATCTCAGACTCTTCATTGTTCTTGACAGTTTTGGCAATGGACATGTGATAGTGACAGATGTGTTCTGAAAGAGGAGAACTAAGGTCCTTGAGGATAGATTGAGAGGATTTGAGGGAAGCGTGTGTAAGTTATGGTGAAAATGACAAATTTTATGGTCAACAGCTCTATAAGTGATCCTCCATTTTATTGCCTATAATCAAGGATGAATTGGATGAGTGATTGCAGAATAAAATATTGAATAGCATCCTGGTTATTACTAACTCCTCTGGGGAGGGAAAGTTACTCATTAACTGGCAGGGACCCTCTCGTCCACCTCACTTTAACGACTAGTATTAAGTCTGCAAGGTAGAGAGAAAATCTAAATTCTTTCCAGATGCAGTTTACAGAGATGCACACCAACACTGGACAGGAAAAGAAGCAATTTACAACTATGGACAGAAACCAGGCAAATATTAAATTTCCACGGGTTCTGTTTGGAAAGATAAAGGGTGTAATTAATGCTTATAAAGGAAAAATTGCAATAGCTGGGACATCTTAGGGCTTAGACCTTCCTAAACTTCTTAGAGTTGTTAGGATGAGACGGTAAAAGATCTCAGACCCTCCTGTGCAGTAGGTCTTGGCTGTAATAGTGGAACTTTGGCTCTCTAGGAGATAGATCCTTCGAAGAGGTGAATTCCCGTGGGAAAAAAATATCAATGAAACGTTAACCTAGTACCAAGGTTTTTATAACCTTAGATTGGGTTTACGTAGCTGTGACTTTATCCCACTGGAGTATGTGAAACAAAGCAATCTAGGTATTTTTTTGTGTGTTTATCCTTGTGTGCCATGGAAAGCTTCACTAGATACTAGGTAGAAAACTGGGAAGAATAATAGAGAAGTTATCTTAGCAATGGGGCAGGAGATGCCGTGGATTTAAGTGTACTCCTCAAAGGAGTCATGGCTGTGTGAGTCAAACTTGAGTCATTCAGAGGGAGCACATCCACTGACCCCAACCCAGAAAGCAGTGTGACTGACACTATTGAGAGAAGGGATTCTCAAAACTGCCATAGATAGTGTCAGTCATGATATTCTCACAGCCTGATGGACCAGACACATTTAAAGTCAGTTTGATTGAGGCATTGGAAACTGAAAGTGTACTTTGCATGTTAGCTGCAAGCCACTCCCTACTGATGTGATCATCTTCTACCCCAGCCTCAGATGCTTTAAGAAAGATGAATAGAACTTGGGAGCAAGATGCCCCTGTCTCCAAAGAAAAATTAAAATGATATGCATACATTCAAGTTTGCAGGGAAACTTTGACCCTGGAATCTAGAACCCTATAGGTAAGCTACAGCAGAACACTGAGTGTAATACACTGTGAAAGATTTCAGTGAACTCTATGTATGAGTGCTTATGCAAATGCATGTCTGGGGCAATATATGATATAGCCCATTTTCTATGCTGGTTATGTGAAGTGTTGAGTACAGGTTGTAGGAAGGACCTTTTAAAGCTTCTCTCTACCCTAATTATCTTATTAACTTTGCCTCAGTTCCCATGATACGTATCTTCCTTGATTCTTTCTTCTGACTATGTATTTTCCAGGATTGATACTATGTTATGTGTAATTCTCTAGTTTCAACCCTTTATTAACTGATGTAGGTATTTTTCATGGCAATTTGCCTGTCCAGGTATTTAGCTCATGCTCAACACATTGAGTTGACACATCCTTGTTCACATAAAAGTATAGACAGAGTCCTCTACTACTACCCCTTTCTTGCCCCACAGGAACAGTTCTTCTGTACATCCCCTTAGATAAAATGATCAAAATATGAGAAGGAGAGACAAAGTGTGGTGAGCATGAGTAAATCGCATTAATACAGGGAGAACATTTGGCTGCGTCAATTTTGCTCTGTGCTTTTTGTAAGTATATTTACCAGACTTGTTGAGACCAAAGTTTGGGCCAAAAATATGAGTACCTGGCAGTTAATGCTAAAATAGAACTATATAGCATAATTTTATAACACACTGAAAAGAAAAAATTTGAAGATGCTTATTTTGATTTTGTTTGAAAACTCCAATCATGGATATAAAATTCCTAATTTGCCTACCGCGTGAACAAGTAGTACATCCTTGTATTTGTATAGCATCTGTTTCCATGGAATATAAGTAGTAAATGTTAGCTACAGAATGTATAAATGCAGATTTGAGTATAAAAATAGCTTACAAATAACATTTTCTTTCCATTTTAGTAACAACTCCAAACTCAGAAATGCAACAGTATTTTGGCTGAGGGCCTGTTTGTTGTAAGAAAACAGGGCTATTTTCCTCCTATTTAAAACATAACATGCTTTTTCTTATATTCAATTCACAGGGTGTTTCATTTTTAATGAATTTTCCTTATTCTCCAGTGCTTCACTATATCAGTCTGTGTGAATGACGTTGATTTCTTCAGGGGAAACACTTCGCATCGAGATAAATTTGATGTACACATAACCAACGTAAGCAGAAAGGAAAAAACAGTCTGATGATATTTAGAAGTAGACAAACTTAATTTAGAGGAACCCCTACTTAGTTTAATGTGACAGACAATAATGAGGAAAAAGATTCTTGCTCATTGTCAGCTCGGTTAGATGTATCTGCACTGGATTTCAGAAATGAACATATATTAGGCTCTAAGTGTGTTTAATGCATCATTTGGGTGCAGTTTCTTCAGTAAATTCCCTAGAAACCAGAAGGGGCTCTTCTTCAGATTGGCTTCTAATAGTGAAGGAATTTTTTTTTTTTTTAATGTACAGGCTTTCATTAAACTTCATTTTTAATGGCCCGAGTAAGTGACTCTTTCTTCCCAGACCATTAAAAATAATAGGGAAACAGAAGCAAGAAATGAGGTCACTCATAACTTAAAAAATAAAAATGGAATACATCCCTGAAAAAAAAAATGCTGGGAAACAGAGACTTTGAAGACTAAAAAAAAAAAAGCTTCCTCTTTCTCTTGAAATATTATCTCTTGAATTTGCCTACCATTCATCTGACAGCACCCAAGGATTTTTTTTTCTAAAATACGAAAATTTTAGTGGTGTTGAAGCACTACCCTAACTCTCAAAGTTTTAGAAAATAAACGAGGATTGATTTCTTCTTCTAAGTTACGTTAAATTAAAGAAAACTTGATAAACCAAGAGGATTGAGTTGAGGCATAAAGAGATTTCAAGAAACACTAACTCAGTCTTACCAAAGTCCTTAGCAAATTTTCTTTTTTTTCTTTTTTTTTTTTTTTTTTAATTTGAGTAACTGCTTGTCCCTGGTAGAGTAGGGTACAGTTACATTCTATTGCAACAACAGATGAAAGGGCAAGGATAAACTTGGTGATTAAGGTAAAAACATAGAACTCAGTTTGCCGGTGCTTTGGCTTCACGGAGCAATAGTTACCACAAACCTATCACCATGGGTTATATCATCAAAAGGTCACAAGTGATTACAGGCAAAGTTCCCATCGATAAAGGTAATAACATGAGTTCAAATGTAGGTCAGATATCTGAGAGATTCTATATCAACAAAAAAATAATATGTGGTGGCTTTAGAACATGATTGCAAATTATTTAATAGTCTTCTCATTAAGACGGTCATCTCCTAAAATCTGGTGGGCAGTCACTATTTCAACCATTTGAGTATAACTGAAGTTATGCCACATGATGATTTTAGTTGACGGTGGTATTGCCATAATACAATACCACAGAGTGGATGGCTTAAACAACAGAGATTTGGTTTTTCTTTTAGTTCTGGAGGCTAGAACTCCAAAATAAGTTGCCAGCAGATTTGGCTTTTCCAGAGGTTTCTCTCCTTGGGTTGCAGACAGCTGCTTTCTTGCTATGTCTTTCTTTGGCCTGTCCTTGGTGTTTGTCCTTCCCTAGTGTCTCTTCTTCCTATAAAGACATCATTCATATTGGGTTAGGACCCCACCATTAGGTTCTGGTTTAACCTTAATTACCTCTTTAAAGGCGCTGTTTCCAAATGCAGTCATATTGGGTGTTAAGTCTTCAATGTATAAATTGGTTGGGGGTAGAGAGGTGCACTTCAGCTCTTAACAATGACTTTTTGAAGCTAGGTTATAACAGATTGCACGACCTCCAGTTTTAATGCTGGAAAATTTAATTTCATAGCCTTGAGTTGTCATTTAAAATATTAAACTACCTAGAGACTATATGCTGTGAAAAACCAAAAGCTGTGTGTGTGGGGCAATGCAGAGAGCAGCCATTCTGTATTTTAAATGAGACTTGAAGTATACATACAGGTATATAGATAGGTCCCATGGATGTGAATATGTTGCCACATCAGGTTATTGACTTTTTATCTTCTACCCCTTGGGACTATAGTTGCAGTGTCTAGATCAGAGAATAATGTAATATTGAACTTGAAAGTGAATGTGTGAAGAAATGTACAAGTGAATTCTGGAATATCCCAAGACTTGATTCTCAGTCTCTTCTCAATGTACAAATGTTATCTCATTATTATTCCCAGTTATGTAAGTCGTGGTGGATTATATAACTGGAGGCAATTGAGCCAAATTTGAACACTTTTGTGGGATCTCAAAGCTCACTCTCTAATGCATGTATTGGAGAGTCTCCCATTTTCAAACATATCTCCAAATGGACATAGAAAAATAATACATTTATGGAACTACTGTAAAATATGTGACTTTTGGATTCAATGAGGATGATCAGAAAACACAGCTTCAAGTAGCTCCAAGTGCAAGCTTTACCGCATATGATCTGTGTCGCTTTGAGCTTCTACAAATGTCGTTTCTTTAATATGCAAAATGAGACTATTAATACCTTCCTGGAAGATTGATTTAAAAAAGTTAAATGATAAATGGATTCAATACATGAGAAAATATCCTGGAGTATGTTAAGTACCATGCACATACACTATATTTTTATTATTTTAGGAATATAAATGCAGAGCCAGGTGCCAGTGGCTCAAGCCTGTAATCCCAGCACTTTGGGAGGTCGAGAGGGGTGGGTTGTTGGAGGCCAGGAGTTTGAGACCAGCCTGGCCAACGTGGTGAAACCCTGTCTCTACTTAAAATACAAAAATTAGCTGGGCATGGTGGCAGGGGCTTGTGATCCCAGCTGGTTGGGAGGCTGAGGTGGGAGAATCGCTTGAACCTGGGAGGGAGAGGTTGCAGGGAGCCAAGATCATGCCACTGCACTCCAGCCTGGGTGACAGAGCGAGACTCCGTCTACAAAACGAAAAATAGAAAAAAGAATATAAATGTAGTATAAATTCGTTGATTATTTGTTGGAAGGTGCAAGCAAAGAAAATCGGTTTGTAAATGGCTTTCAGTGACTCTCAAAATCACCTTGAAATACATACATGATTTATGTAGCATGCTTCCTACTTGATTACATTTTAATCAGAAATAATGAAAAACATCTTATATAATGTATATATGCTATATATAACATATAGCATTTTTGTTATAACATCTATATTTATTGAATAAATATAATTTGAACTAACTTCAAAAGTATTTTAAGTTACTAAGGTATTTATTCATTATTTAAATTTATAGGAACCACAGAAAAAATATTGGATAGTATATTGTTTGGCTTGCTTTAATCTTTGTGGAAATTCCCAGGTATTCTTTTTAAATATGCTTAGGTTTGATTATTTTGCTGACAAAATTTTTTCATTGTAATCAGCTCCACTGTTTCTGTATCCTGACATACGGTAAATAAAATATTGTTTTTACCAAAATAGGCATATAAAATAGATATTTAAAGAGTAAAGACTAGTAACATAATTGGCTTTCTCTTCAATTAAAATTCATAAAATTATCTTAAATCATAGAATTTCTAAGCACAAGCTGATATTTCACTTATTTTATGAATTAAAATTTACTAGGAATACTATATATGTGCAACTTTGCCTGTTCAAAAGCAGGTGATTTCTATGCACTATCATGTTAAATAAGTATTTCTTAACCTCATTTAATAAAAAGCATTCTATGTTACTTAAGTGAATCTTTAAATAGCACAACATATAACAAGATGACCAATCTCAAACATTTAGGGTCAGAATGTAGAATGCAACTCTACATTTCCTAATGGGATAAAGTAACAGAAGAGTTGTCTTTTATTTTCTATCTCTGTATTTTTTTAAAATCTAGAGTAAGGATTTATTTTATTCCTTAACACTCATTAAGAATAATGGGATTAGCCAAAATTTCAGGAGTAAAAAGGAGTCAAAATTAGTTAAATGTAAGGCATTCATCTTCCCTAAAACACTTTCAGAAGGTTAATTTCAATGTACATGAAACAGCTAAAACTTACTCAATTACATATAACAACTTATTCTAGAGATCAATTGACTTTAAAAAAAAATGTCTTTTGCTGGGAACAGTGACAACACATGTAATCCCAGCACATTGGAAGGCCAAGGTAGGAGGATTGCTTGAGGCCAGGAATTTGAAACCAGCCTGGGCGACATAGCAAGACCCTGTCACTAAAAAAAAAGAAACGAATGAAAAAGGTTTTTTGACCTATATGGGCATTTCAAAATCTGGCTCAAAAATAATGATTTGTTTATGTATATGAAAAGTCAATAGGTAAATCTATATACAATATTAAAGGAAGTTGAAATGTACAATGTTTACTGTAATTGTATTTGTTTTCATAACAATTCTTCTGTTTTACCTCAGTTATATCCAAATATTCAGCCTACACAGGTGCTTTCTAGCCTACACAGGTCCTTTCTTAATTTTACCTTCCTTGACCATAGCTACGCAACAGCAGCTTGTTTTAAATAAGCAGTCAAATGTACAATTTTTTTTTTTCTTTTTTTGAGACAGGGCGTCAACTTTGTCGCCCAGGCTAAAGTGCAGTAGCGTGATCAGGGCTCACTACAGCCTTGACTTCCTGGGCTCAGATCATCCTCCCACCTGAGCCTCCCAAGTATCTGGGACCACAAGCACGCACCATCACACCCAACTAGTTGTATTTTTAGTAGAGATGAGGTTTCGCCATGCTGCCCAGGCTGGTTTTGAAGCCCTGAGCTCAAGCAGTCTGTCTGCCTCAGCATCCCAAAGTGACAGGATTACAGGCATGAGCTACCATGCCCAGCCAAAATCTTTTTCGAAATTTTCAAATATTCTTGCCTAAGGCAATTAGCATACGTGTGTGTGTGTGTGTGTAAAATTATATTGCCATGAATATTTATGTACTGACAAGTTTCTGTTAAAATCTCAACTAGTTGTTGGGTATAAGTGATCACTATTCCCATAGGCATAAAACTAACAAGATCCTCCTCTCATTGAAAATATAGGCTAATATAGATGTACGTATGTGTGTGTGCATATATGTATATTTTTCTGGGAGCTAGAAGCATTACACATTTTATATATATATATAGGATCACACACATACATCTGTAAACCTTACTCTAGATTTAAAAAAATACAGAGATAGAAAATAGACTCTTCTGTTACTTTATCCCATTAGGAAATCTAATATAGATGTGTATGTGTGTGTATATATACACACACACACAAACATAAATATGCTAGTGTTCACCAGTAGTTGTCAACATTATTTGTGATGCTGTCTTCTTCCAGCCTCAGGGTCTCTGCATAGAAAGTTCCCGAGGGCTATTGTTACACCTTCTCCCTGCCCTTATCTCTTGCTTAAACTTGACTCCTGCAAGTCATAACTTGGCAACCACCTCCTTAAGACGGCCTCCTGTGACTCTACAGGGAATTACAAATCGCTTAACTAAGTATTTCTTATCAGATCTATAATTACACACTTATTTATCTGATGAATACATAAGGCATTAACTATTCAAGTATTATCAGATTTTTTAGGAACTATGACAATTAGCATTTAATGAGTGATTACATGTATAATAGCCTAATGCATCATTTACTTTAATCCTCACAATGACACACCTAGGATCTGCAGAGCTAGAATTGGAACTGAAACAGTGTCAGTCTGGAAATCACAATTCTATATTTCTGAAAAACTTTCTTATCTTTTTTTTTGTGAAGACATTTGTTTACATCACTGGGAAGCTATTAATAGGGCATTAGAAGGAAACAGATTCTTTTTTCAGTATAGAATATGTTTCATGTCACTCATGTATATATCCCCAGGTTCTGAGTACACAGTTCCTAAGCTGATAATTGACTGCTTTAATTGAATATTTCTCCCGTTTTTAAAATCTCATACATAGAGAACAGAGAACAGATCTGTTCATTCTTCATGAGAATAATAGCTTGCGTCTAGTTTGCTTTGTGTCGCTATCTTTATCTTTTATCTTCTACTCTGTTTATGACACCTTGTTTGTGCCTTTTTGTCAGAGAAGCTTCTTGTTCTGCTAATTCTAATAGCTGGGTTGATCTAATGATAATATTTGACTAGTTCATGGCTCATTTGAAGAATTATTTCCTTTTTTTCCCCACATAGTATTTTCTTAAAAAAGAACGTCTCGAGAACATTTTCACTGCTTGAACCTTGAAAGCCTGACTCACCACATGTTAGACAATTACAAGTTATTATTAAGAAAATGTACATATACACCATGTAATACTACACAGTCATGAAAAAGAATGAGATCATGTCCTTTGCATGGGAGCTGGAGGCCATTGTCCTTGGCAAACTAACACAGAAACAGAAAACCAAATACTGCATGTTATTACTTAGAAGTGGGAGCTAAATGATAAAAACACATGAACACAGAGAGGGGAACAGCACACACTGGGGCCTATCAGAGGATGAGGGTAGGTGAAGGGAAAGGATCAGGAAATAATAACTAATGGGTACTAGACTTCATACCTCAGTGTTGAAATAATCTGTACCAGAAACCCCAGTGACTGAAGTTTAGCTATATAACAAACTTGCACATGTACCCCTGAACTTAAAGTTAAAAATGTTATATAAATGTACCATTCACAGCCATTTCATAGGTTTAAAAACATCACTCTTCAAACATGATTTCATAAAAAGTTCTTGAATAACTATTTTTAGAATTTTGTAATTTATATCTCAGGTGTAGGAAACAAAGCTCAAATAAAAGTGAACTAAAATTTAGAAAATACTCACTATGTCACTTAAGTTTTTAGGTAGATAAATCACAGAGCTGTTCAATTTATTGTCTTAATGACATTTTTAAAATGCGGCTTTTCACCTTTCTGTCATCTTCAGTAGATTGGCTTAGTTCTCCTCATGAAGCTGACCAGCATAATTCTACAATTTGCATTTATAGCAGCCAACTTTAACCATAAAATGTCACCGAGTCTTCCTATGAATATTCTTTGATTAGCGAGACAACCGTCTCAGAAGTATCCAGTGAACTTAATTGCTTGCTCCACTAACTGGAAACCAAAATCATTCTCACTCCTAACTAATAATAACAAAAGAAATTAGATCATTAGGATGACATATTCAAGCTTTACTAAAGACAAGAGGGCTATATCCTTTTAAATAAACTAGGGATGAAGAGACAAAAAGAAATTTTGCCTCAAGAGATTTTTTTGGAAGGCAACCGAAGTATACCCTAAGGTTTTTTTCAATATTTACTGTTAAAATAATCTTCAAAAATATATGAAAATGTGTGACACGTGAAGTTTTGTTTTATTTTCAAATCAAAAATGATTGTAAAGCATGTGATGATGATAATATGGTTATATTTTAGCTATTAACCATTTTAAAAGTAGTCAAATGAACGTAAAACCTAACTCATTTATCATCATTGAGCTGGTTGAACGTGCCAGATATTCTCAAAGTGTGAAGTACTCTGATACAGAGGAATAAAACCCAGCCCCAGACTTCATGGTGGGAGCTGGCATGATATAATAAAAGCTGCTTCAGGCAAGAATTACGTGGCAGAACCAAAGAATGCTTTTTGGAAGAGGTGATATTCTTAAAAAAACGAAAGAGAAGACTTTAACTTAAAAAAACAAAAATGTATTCTGCCTGCTAAGGAATAAAAAAGGGTTCTCATTATCTAAACATTGAAGTGGGAAAAGTGTTTTGAACCCTCCAAAGACCAAAGTTCTGATATTATCACCAGATAGCAAGTTCATATTCATCATCCCATTCAGCAAATGAACCGTTCAGACTTAATTAAGCACTTAGAAGTTGTATGGTACAATGGGCATAATATAACTATCCAAATCAACATGGAACAAAATTAGAATTTGTGGAAAAAAGATCTAGATGATCAGATTTAATTTAAACCTGACTTACTAAACAAAGCTCACAAACATCCTTTATATCTACATTTTAGTTCTAGAATCTATTAGGTTTGTCATGAGCACAGTGGAGTATTTTGTTTGGGCACCTGAAAGCTGAAGTGTTTCATGTGTGCCCTCTTCAAGAGACATCAGATTATGCATGAGACAAAATTAAATGGTAAAAAGACACAACAAAGAAACCAAAAATTTCCAAAACTGTCTTTTTCTTCAAAAACTTGTATACATCTTTGTGTCAGATAACCTGTCACTAAGACTGTGTTTGGAATTTAAAATGCCTGTAACAAGGAGAAGTGTTGCAGACCCACATAAAAAAATTCAGTGTTGATGTAAATATTTTCCTGGGAGCTAGAAGTATTACAAATATAAATAAAAAATACTTTATTTCCAAAGGTTAGAATATTCTGTTAAAATACCATAAAATGCACATTGTTGTGTATTCTTAGTTTAGTATGTGCTATGTACTGAATATATGCATCTCTCTCAGATTGATACATTGAAATCTTAACTTTCCATCTGATGGTATTTGAAAGTGAGGTCTTTAGGAGGTGATGAGTTCATTAGGAAGGAAACCTCATGAATGAGATTGAAGTCCTTGTAAAAGAAACCAGAGGGAGACCCCTGGTGTATGTCAATTCAGACACACTGAATTGACTTTCGATGTGTTGTAATGTAAACCGTCTGGAGCATATCCCTGGGCACTAGAAGAATATCACAAAGTTTGTTTTACAATCCCTCACTGATACTCTAATCTACCTTATTTGTGTGTGTGTGTTTGTGTGTTTGTTTCTCTGAATAAGGTCAAATAAATGAGTCATAGTTCACCTCTTTTTCTGCCCCTGTCCTACAAGTGATCAGACTCAAACTTATGGAAATTTGTTTTTAGAGTTGGTACTGAGATGATTTATTTTACTTAAATGGAAATACTGGTGCCTATTTAAAGCACAACTGGACCAATCTCTGGAAACATATTCTTGTTACTACAAAAATGTACAATAGAACACTATAATACAAAGTGCATTATTAATAGCACACAGATGTCCTTAACATTTCCTTTAGAGTTTTCAATTAATGTACTGTAGTTTCAAGTTGCAATTATTTTACAGTGCAGAGTGAAGGGAATGCTATTTGATCAGTTCTGTCTTTGTCTGTTCTTTAGTCAAAGGCAAAGCACTCTGTAGTAAAAGCAACAATATTTCCTTAGATTTTATATGAGTGTTTGGTCTAGGGACAATTATAAATTCAATTTGAGAAGGCATATTCTTTAATACCTGGTATTTAATCACTGGAACTATTTTGTGTCCAGTGTACAATAAATGACATTTCATGCTAACCAAATGTTTGAGGTTTCTTTCTGTTAACACTGGTCAATATAGAGCTATTTTTAATAATAAATGTGGAGTTTATGACCCCTCATAATTTTACCTGTAACTCTTAAGTTTTAAAAAGATAAGGTTAAATTCAGAATATTTTAATATTTTTATAATTATTCTGCTTTTTACTACATGTAAAAACATTGTATACAATTGTGTAAAACTTAATCTAAGAAACTGAACATACAACAGATTTTCCTGCTTATTTTACAGGTTTTGTTTTGTTAACATTGGTTTCTGCAAAACCTGTATTTTGAAATGCTTTATTTAATACTTTGGGTTCTTGGGCCAAACTAAAACTGAAATAGCTCCTTTTAAAATACATTTTATTGCAATGTAGTATTATATTGAAAATATGATCACATAGAAATATGGAGAGCTTCGCAATTTGAGACTAGTACAAGTCTGAAATTAAAAAACAGCTAGCTGAAAAATGAAAAGTAAGAGGGACATAACTTACTGTGTATTTGCAAATAGAATTTATCATTGTGTTAAAAAGATTACTATGCCATTAGGGTTTATCAAAGAAATAAAATGGTAATTTCACATCAGAAAACCTATTATCTGACTCCATAGATTTTAAGGAAAAATCTATTAATCTTTTGGGGTTACAAAAGCAATAGAAACAACAAAAAAATAGAATTTGGTGCATCTTCACAATAAAATTGTGGATTTGAAATAGAACAAAATGTCTTTATCTTCGTATGTTTGAAAATATATATTAATAAAAGCCCTACATTAAACATGATCATTAATATTGAATATGCTAAACATCCCTATTGAAAATAGAAGCATGAGAGCTCATTGTCACATAAACTATTTTATCTTTTACTGAATCTTAATCAACACAATCCAAAAAGGCAGTAAAATATAAACAACATATTGCAAGAGAAAACAAACCCTTATTATTTCCAAACAGTACTATTTCCAAGCAAGAAAAAACCCAAATAGTAAAAAACAAAACTAGAATAGTTTAGCAAGATGACCAAATAAAATATCAATTTACAAGAAAACAATTGCATTGCCCCCAAAATAATTGCATTTAGAACAAAATAATTACAATGACTTAATTTGCAATGGCAGCGTGATCAAAAGATACATAGGAATATACTTGTCAAGATATGCAAGTTTTTTAAAGGATATAATAACAGCCACCAATTATATTCTGTGAGGTGGAAGAGGTGTTATGCTATTCAGAAAAGGGCTTTAGTCCCAGTTGTTTGGAGAGCTCTAGGCAGTTTTCAGCTGTCAGGTGCCTCAGCTACAGAGAAACAGCTTGTTAAAAGTCCTGCCTTTTACAGAGTGGCCCATATCCAATTTCTGATTGATAGAGGCATTGGTAAAAACACTTAGCTATTTTAGACCATTATGGGACAACTATGGTGGGTGGTTGGTTTTAACTCCAGAGTTCCCAGTGCAGTTTGCCAAAGTTGTCATGGAGTCTGTATGAGATCTTGGTTTCTCCTTCTGCCTAACCCTGATTTTTTATCCTCCCTTGCACTTGTTCAGATCCCAAAGACACCCTCTAATAAAGTATCCTGCACACTACTCACCACCTCGGTGGTGTCTTTCTAGAGAATCCAACCTACAATACTGGGTGCCAAGAGTGGTCCAAGATATCAGGCACTAAGATAAAGTTTTAGACCTGAATTGTGATGGCTGGTTGGTAAGAAGATTTCCATCAATGCTAGTAGATAGAGCACAAATAGCCCTGGTAAAGGGTGAATTTCCAGTTGTTCAGGTGGTGATTTAAGTTGGCATTGGTTGAAAAAATTCTACCAGCCAGGAATTGGGTATGTTTGGCTAACCTCCGGTGAGTGCTCTGGAACAATGGTTCTGAGTGTGAACCTGGAAATTTGTAAGAAATGCCAATAATCAAGTCTCACACTAAACACACTAAATTAACAGGTATGGAGGTGGGGCCCTGTGGTCCATGTTTCAGAAAGGCCTACCAGATTATTCTGGTATATTGCTTTATATGGCAATCAACAGGCAATTGAATGTCAATTTTACAAACTAGAAGTAACCTAAAATGAATCTATTATCTCCTGGAGGAGAAGAGCAGAAAAAGTCGACACCAAGGCTCATGATTTTTTTTGTCAATATAGACGAGAGCTAAACTGAGTTCAGGTAGTCATGCGACTACAACGTCTGAATCTAGTCTGGAATGGAGACGTCTTGGTTTGACGTTCCTGAAAACATTAAAACTTTATATTCCTGCCAACACTGTAAGGCTGTAGAAGTGGCACATTTTTTTTAAACTTTTAAGTTCAGGTGTACATGTGCATGTTTGTTACAGAGGTAAACTTGGGTCATGCAGGTTTGTTGTTTCATCACCCAGAGAGTAAGCCTAATTCCCATTAGTTGTTTTTCCTGATCCTCTCCCCCTCCCACCCTCCACGCTCCGATAGACCCCACGGTATGTCGTTCCCCTCCGTGTGTCCATGGTGTTCTCATTTCTATTAAGGACCAGCATCTGCTTGTCAAGAACACAAGGAAGACAAAGTTCTGACAAATACACCAATGAATGATGAGCCATTTTAAGAGTCAGACAATTTATTTCCACAGACAGTGAAGGAAAGAGTGCCCAAAGGTGCTAGCTTCCCAGGGCCCTTGTATAAGACGCTAAGAAAAAAGGGGAGAAAAATTCAACCTGGGTGATAGAATGCAATTTTGCTGGGCCATTCTAGACTGCAGCCAGCTTGTTTCATGGCCTGTAGCTGCATCTCAAGAGGGACAGTAGAAGTCCTCATGCCTCATCAGAAAATGGGGGGCAATGAAAACGTCTCTCATGATCATCTCTTTGGTAAATGGGGAAGCAAGTAAGAAAATGGCCCTGTGAAAGCTGCTTATAAGCGTCACATGCTCTTATGTTCCAAGAGAATCACAAGGTGTCCCACCAAAACTCAGATCAGCAGTGGCTCAAGCTTTTTCCATGTGGCCTTTATGGATGCACACAAGGCCGTTGAGTACTGTCATGGAGTTCTCACCCCCATCACTGCCACTCCTTGTTGAAGACAATGCAAAGGCTTCTCCCTAGCAAGCCAATATGTACCCCCACCCTGAATCAAGATCCCATCCTGAATCCTGCCATCAGCCCTATTCCTTGGGTTAAGTAACAGCGAGACCAAGTTAGGGACGTGGTCTCCCTCACACCCTGTCCATAGGTATTGATCCCCAAAGTACTCCAAATTCAATATTCTGTATATTGAACACTGTCTTAGAGTCTGCTTCATGGAGACTCAACTTTTGCCAGCAAGAGAACTATGAATCCTGGACATATTCTATTGTATTTAATTCCTGATACATCTCTTTTCATAAACTCACAGCGATTTTAAGTATTCACAGTTGCAAAACTAGTAAATGATAAGTAGAGACATGATGGAGTGGCTGCCTTTAACCACAATGCTAAAATGCCTCACCCTCTGAGAGATCTGTACATTAAAAAGGGTGAATTTTACTCAATAAAAATTTTACCTTAAGAAGCAAAGAAACTAAGTGAAGACATGAAACCAGTCTAACTGCTTATCAGTGGATAACTGAATAAAGGAAATATGGTGCACATGTCCACAACAGAATACTATTCAGCCTTCAAAAAGAATAAATTCTTACCATTTGCAGCAACAATAGATGAACTTGGAGGACATCATGCTAAGTGTACTAAGCCAAGCATAGAAAGACAAATGCCACGTGATCTAACTTATAGGAAGAATCTAAAAGAGTTGAACTCACAGAAACTGAGTAAAATGGTAGCTGCTGGGTCTGCAGGTTGGGGAAAATGGGAGATGTTGGTCAAAGGATATACAAATTCTGTTATAAAATGAATACATTCTGGTGATCTGATGTACAGCATACTGTCTATAGCTAAAAGAATGTATTGCACACTTGCAATTTGATAAAGTAGATTGTAAATATTCTCACTACAAAAAGTAACTGTGAGGTGATTGGATATGATGATTAGGTTGGTTGTGGTCACAATTTCACAATGAATGCATATATTGTCATGCTGTATATATAAGGTATATATACCTTAAATATATACAATTTTTTTATTAATATCTCAGTAAAGCTGAAAAAACAAAATCTAAAAAGAAAATCTACAGTCCATATTGACACTAGCATAGGACCAGTGTGTTTTTCTGTTTAATAACTACGTCAGCGTAAAATTTTCTGTGTAAATCCTGTCAATTTTTGTATGAGAGCAAGAACAGTAAATCAAGCATAAAATATCTCAGATTATTTATAGATTCTAAAATTCCCTTCCGGTTTTATATGCTCAATAAACTACATGTTTTTGTTGTCCATTTGGGAGCCTTATGAAAACAAACTGAAGAACAGACTTAAGATGTTACCTACTGTAATGAATAACAATTACATATCGACTCATCTATAGAGTACTCCAAAAAATAAAGGTTACCAATAAATATACTAATTATTTACATTTTTCTAAGTAATATACCAATAACCAATTTTCTGTCATCTGTCAAATTTTTAAAGAGGTAAATTAAAAAAAAAAAAAAAGTAAGTGAATAAAATGACAGAAGGGAAATTGTTGGGGGAAAAGATGAAATAAGAAAAGCAATGAGTTGATAACTATTGAAGCTGAATGATGGGCCCAGAGGATCCTTGTACCCTTTTGTCTGTTTTTGACTGGTTGAAACTTTCCACAATAAAAAATTTAAAATACAACAATAAATTGCAAATTATTAAAGTCAAGATGTATGAGAGAGAGAAAATGACAATACCTTTAAAGAAAAAATCTAGAAAAATAATCATTTCTTGGTATAGAAATATGTTAAAAATACAATTAAAAAGCCATATTGACAGGATGATACAATTATTTAAAATTTTAATCATCTCTGTCAAAAGAAAGAATAGAAAAACAATTATGAAAATTGACAACTTGAGGAAAAACTCAGTTCAAATATAAGGGACATTTACTATTCATAATAAAAGTTTTCTAAAAACTAATAGATATATGACATCCAATTAGAAAACTGGTCAAAGAATATTGAACTGAAAATATCCAGAAGAACATATCCAAGTTTGCACGGATACACCACAATGATGACACTGGCTAATTCTGGGAAGATAAATAAGATACATAAGCAGACTCAAGGGACATATTAGCATCTTCTGCAATTTTTATAAATGTTTTTCAAAAATAAAATTAATTTTGTTATTAAAGCAATGTAATAAAAATAAAAGTAATACTACAGGTATGCAATTTTTACAATAGGTGATTTAAAATTATATATTTTAAAAATTGTACTAGTCTATAAAGATAATTTTGAAAAGTTCATTGACAAGAACCACAGATTTGATTTGTTTAAAAAACATAAATTATAAACATTGGCTGATACAGTGGAACACCTACATTTTACTGAATAATAAAATGTCAAAGAGAACCTACCCATATAAACGGAAGTCACAGAAACACCCTCACCTATATCCCCAAGGTCTCAGGTCCAGATGCTTTTATGTGAGTATTTACAAGTTAATAAAGAAGGAAAAATGTTGATGGTATTTAGTGATCCTAGGATTACAGGATACAGATCTGCTCAATTACTCTTCTAAACTCAACCCAAAGACAAACATTTACAATAATAATATAATAAAATGTCTGGATTAATATAATTTATTAAAGAGAAGTGCAAAAACTTGACATAATATACTGTCAAATTTGGTTCAAATATATATTAAAAGGATAATCCATTGTGATGAGAAGGATTTGCTATAAGAATGTAAAAATGACTTAGTGTTAGAAAATCCAGAAATACCATGATACATTAAGTTAAGTGTGGCTGTTAGGAGTTAAAATGAAAATGACAGCTCAATTCTGATGCTAGTGACTAGAAGTCCAAATTGTTTGGCAATCAGCAGTAACTCCGGACTCTGCTTACCTGTAGTGCTAGATACATAAATACTGTCAGGATTGCCTTCATGTTTAAGTTGTTGCAGGAGTAAGTTTATAGATTTCAGTTATTTATGCCACTGAAGAAAGCAGGTACTGATCCTGAAACACAGATGCTCCTTGACTTATGATAGGGTCACATCCGGATACACCCACTGTAAACTGAAAAATTCGTAAGTCAAAAATACACTTAATACGAATAAACTCAACACGAAGTTGAAAAATCATTAACTTAAACCATTGCAAGTCAGAGATTGCCTGCATAGCTAAGGGTAAAAAATTGGATCATGGAAATTATGCAGCATGTCAGTATATAAATACTTTTTTCTTAATCACAGTCTCACTGCATTACACTTGAAAATCCCTTGGGTCAAACTACACAGGTTCAGCTATGTAACCAACACTTTAGTTTATGGCCTAAGCTAGTTACAGTAAAATCTTAGAACCACTTGGAAAAAATAAAGTCATAGGCAGTTCATTCTGGAAGAAAGCAAAACTATTGAAATAAAGACATCAAGAGAATCATTTAATACATGAACCATTCAACATTCCCTTCTGTCTAGATCTGGTTTGTCAAGAATTGTGGGGACTCTGAGATTTTAGCCTATTTTCTATTGACAAAATAACCTACCGCAATTTTATAGACACTGGCAGAGCACATTAGAGTTTTTATTCACAACAATAGCTGTAAACATTTTTGCTTGGGTTTAACTCAACCCCAATTTTCACATGAAGGAGGGCCAGACGTGCCAGCACACGCAGTGAGGTGCGTTACTGGGGAAGAATATTAGGAAGATGTGATCTTATTAAAAGAGCTGATACCAAACCTGCCCAATGTCTAGAAGAAGAGTTATTTAATATTTATGATCCTGGAAGGCAAGCAAATCTTCTCCAAAAGGGCACATTATCTTATTCAAATTCTTCCAATAATTCCAATGGCATTAGAAAGACACCCCGGAGAAAATTAGCCGATAAAGCTTTTGCCAACAAGATGGGGCAGAAATATTGGAGATCCATGAAGAATTGTGTTGGAATACAGACCCTTGCCTACCTTCATAAGTAAAGTTTTATTGAAACACAATCACACTCACTTATGCATACTCTATGGCTACTTTTACATATCAACAGCACCATTGAGCAGCTGCAACAGAGCCTGTGTGGCACACAAAGGATAAAATATTACTATCCGAATTTTTAAAATCTTATTGTGATACATGTGTTAGAAAGCAGACTAAATATAAACAAGATCACAAGCAATATAGAAAGGCTTCACATGTCTTACTGAAGTTTCCTCCTTTTTTGGTAGCATTAGCTAGCTTAAAATATATAAGTCACTCTCACATAAATAATAAAGAGTGCAGTATCAACTAAATCTTTGTGTTTTGGGAAGCCATGATTCTGGTTTGTATGAATATGAATCTGAAAATCACATACACTTTTTCTATACTTTTCATGGCAAACAATGTTCAATTAATATTTCTAAATTTAAAAATAATTTTAAAATAACTTATTAACATTTAAATTATATAACTATTCTTTATCAATTATCTTTAAAATAAAATTCAACATATTAAAGTTTTTTTATATAGAAATAAATATATAATTAGTTGTTAGATGTGTTTTAGAAAATTGCTCCCCATTGTGCCAAGCTAATAGTGGTACTACAGGATTCTATAATAGGCAATTAAAAGTTCTTGTTGAACAAATTGATGTGTGTACCATAGGGTGACAAAGACTGTATCCGTTGCAAAATGATGTTGCCCATACATCCATATCAATATAAAATTAAAATTAATTTAACAACCAATGTATGTGTATATTTTTAAATTATATGTATGTACAAATTTTTAGAAATAGTTTCAACTTTTATTTTAGATGCAGGGAGCACATCTGCAGGTTTGTTACGTGAGTATATTGTGTGTGAGATTTGAGGTCTGAATGATCCTGTCACCCAGGTAGTGACCGTAGTACCCAGTAGGTAGTTTTTCAACCTTCCCTTTCTTCGTCTCCCTTCCAGTCACCCCCAGTGTATATTGTTGACATCTTTGGATCCATGAGTACCCAGTGTTCAGCTCCCACTTGTAAGTGCGAACATGTGGTATTTGGTTTTCTGTTACTGTGTTAATTCCTTTAGGATTATGGACTCCAGCTACATTCATGTTGCTGTAAAAGACATAATTCAGTTATTTTTTATGGCTGCCTAATACTCCATGATGTATATGTACCACATTTTCTTTATCCAATTCACTCAAGTTGATGAGCACCTAGGCTGATTCCATGTTTTTGCTATTGTGAATAGTGTCTCAATGAGCATACAAGTCTATGTGTCTTTTTGGTAGAACCATTCATTTTTCTTTGGGTATATTCCCAGTAATGGGATTGCTGGGTCAAATGGTAGCTCTATTTTAAGTTTTTTGAGATACTTCCAAACTGCTTTTCACAGTGGCTGAACTAATTTCCATTCCTACCAACACTATGTAAGTATCATCTTTTCCCGGCAGGCTCACAAGCCTCTGTATTTTTTGACTTTTTAATAACGGCCACTCTGACTGATGGGAAATGGTATCTCACTGCAATTTTGATTTGCATTTCACTGATGATTAATGATGTTGAGGATTTTTTTTTTTCATATGTTTACTGGCCATGTGTATGTCATGTTTTGAGAAGTGTTTGTTCATGGCCACTTTTTTTGTTGTTGTTGTTACAGTGTAAAAGATTTTTTTTTCTTCTTTTTTTCTTTTTTAAAATTTTTTCTTTTTTATTATTATTATACTTTAAGTTCTAGGGTACATGTGCATAACGTGCAGGTTTGTTACATATGTATACTTGTGCCATGTTGCTGTGCTGCACCCATCAATTCGTCAGCACCCATCAACTCGTCATTTACATCAGGTATAACTCCCAATGCAATGCCTCCCCCCTACCCCCTCCCCATGATAGGCCCCGGTGTGTGATGTTCCCCTTCCCGAGTCCAAATGATCTCATTGTTCAGTTCCCACCTATGAGTGAGAACATGCGGTGTTTGGTTTTCTGTTCTTGTGATAGTTCGCTAAGAATGATGGTTTCCAGCGGCATCCATGTCCCTACAAAGGGCACAAACTCATCCTTTGTTATGGCTGCATAGTATTCCATGGTGTATATGTGCCACATTTTCTTAATCCAGTCTGTCACTGATGCACATTCGGGTTGATTCCAAGTCTTTGCTATTGTGAATAGTGCCACAATAAACAGACGTGTGCATGTGTCTTTATAGCAGCATGATTTATAATCCTTTGGGTATATCCCCAGTAATGGGATGGCTGGGTCATATGGTACATCTAGTTCTAGATCCTTGAGGAATCGCCATACTGTTTTCCATAATGGTTGAACTAGTTTACAATCCCACCAACAGTGTAAAAGTGTTCCTATTTCTGCACATCCTCTCCAGCACCTGTTTCCTGACTTTTTAATGATCGCCATTCTAACTGGTGTGAGATGGTATCTCATTGTGGTTTTGATTTGCATTTCTCTGATGGCCAGTGATGATGAGCATTTTTTCATGTGTCTGTTGGCTGTATGAATGTCTTGAGAAATGTCTGTTCATATCCTTTGCCCACTTTTTAATGGGGCTGTTTGTTTTTTTCTTGTAAATTTGTTTGAGTTCTTTGTAGGTTCTGGATATTAGCCCTTTGTCAGATGAGTAGATTGCAAAAATTTTCTCCCATTCTGTAGGTTGCCTGTTCACTCTGATGGTAGTTTCTTTTGCTGTGCAGAAGCTCTTTAGTTTAATGAGATCCCATTTGTCAATTTTGGCTTTTGCTGCCGTTGCTTTTGGTGTTTTAGACATGAAGTCTTTGCCCATGCCTATGTCCTGAATGGTACTACCTAGGTTTTCCTCTAGGGTTTTTATGGTATTAGGTCTAACATTGAAGTCTCTAATCCATCTTGAATTAATTTTCGTATAAGGAGTAAGGAAAGGATCCAGTTTCAGCTTTCTACTTATGGCTAGCCAATTTTCCCAGCACCATTTATTAAATAGGGAATCCTTTCCCCATTTCTTGTTTCTCTCAGGTTTGTCAAAGATCAGATGGCTGTAGATGTGTGGTATTATTTCTGAGGACTCTGTTCTGTTCCATTGGTCTATATCTCTGTTTTGGTACCAGTACCATGCTGTTTTGGTTACTGTAGCCTTGTAGTATAGTTTGAAGTCAGGTAGCGTGATGCCTCCAGCTTTGTTCTTTTGACTTAGGATTGTCTTGGAGATGCGGGGTCTTTTTTGATTCCATATGAACTTTAGAGCAGTTGACATGACTGTATATTTAGAAAATCCCATTGTCTCAGCCCAAAATCTCCTCAAGCTGATAAGCAACTTCAGCAAAGTCTCAGGATACAAAATTAATGTGCAAAAATCACAAGCATTCTTATACACCAGCAACAGACAGAGAGCCAAATCATGAATGAACTTCCATTCACAATTGCTTCAAAGCGAATAAAATACCTAGGAATCCAACTTACAAGGGATATAAAGGACCTCTTCAAGGAGAACTACAAACCGCTGTTCAGTGAAGTAAAAGAGGACACAAACAAATGGAAGAACATACCATGCTCATGGATAGGAAGAATCAATATCGTGAAAATGGCCATACTGCCCAAGGTTATTTATAGATTCAATGCCATCCCCATCAAGCTACCAACGAGTTTCTTCACAGAATCGGAAAAAACTGCTCATGGCCACTTTTTAATGGGGTTGTTTTTTTGTGTGTTGAATTATTTAAGTTCATTATAGATTCTGGATATTAGACCTTTGTTGGATGCATAGGTTGTGAATACTTTCTGACATTCCATGGGTTGTTTGTTTATTGTGTTGATAGTTTCTTTTGCTGTGCAGCACTTAATTAGGCCCAACTTGTCAATTTTTGGTTTTGTTACCATTGCTCTTGAGGACTTAGTCATTACATCTTTCCCAAGGCCAATGTTCTGAGTGGTATTTTCTACACTTCCTTCTGAGATTTTTATAGTTTGAGATCTTTCATTTAAATCTTTAGATCTTTAATGCATTTTGTTTTTTTAAATTTGTGGTGAAAGGTAAATATCTAGTTTCACTCTTCTTGTAGCTAATTATTCTAGCACCATTTATTGGACTGGTATTCTTTTCCTATTGCTTATTTTTGTCATCTTTTTCAAAAACCAGATGTCTGGTTCTGGGTGTGTGGCTTTATTCCTGAACTCTCTATTCTATTTCATTGTTCTGTGTGTCTGTCTCTGTAACAATACTATGCTGTTTTGGTTACTGTGGCTTTATAGTATAGTTTGAAGTTGGCTAGTGTGATGCTTCTGTCTTTGTTCTTTTTACTTAGGATTGCTTTGGCAATCTAGGCTCTTCTAGTTCTGTGAAAAATTACATTGTTAGTTTGATAGAAACAGCATTGGACCTATAGAGTGCTGTGGTCGGTATGGCAACTTTAACAATATTGATTCTTTCGATCCATGAGCATGGGATATTTTTCCATTTGTTTGTGTCATCTGTAATTTCTTTTAGCCATGTTTTGTAGTTATCCTTGTGAAGGTCTTTCACCTTCTTGGCTACATGTGTTCCTAGGTATTTTGTGTGTGTAGAGAATTGTATATGTGATTGTGTTCTCGATTTGGCTCTCAGCTTGAACATTTCTGGTGTGTAGAAATGTTACTGATTTTTGTATGCTGATTTTGTATCCTAAAACTTTATTCAAGTTGTTTTATCAGTTCTAGAAGTCTTTTGGTAGAACCTTTAGGATTTCTAGGTATAGAATCATACTATCAGTGAAGAAAGATAATTTGACTTGTTTTCTTACTTGGATGCTTATTTCTTTCTCTTGCCTGACTGCTCTGACTAGGACTTCCAGTAGTATGTTGAATACCAGCGGTGAGAGTGGGCTTTCTTGTCTTATTTCTATTCTCAAAGGGAATGCTTCCAGCTTTTGCTTGTTCAATATAATGTTGGCTATACATTTGTCATAGATGGCTCTTAGTGTTTTATGTAAATTCTTTCAATGCCTAGCTTGTTGAGGTTTTTATCATGAAGGGGTGTTCAATTGTGTCAAAAGGTTTTTTTTTTTCTGCATCTGTTGAGATGAGCACATGGTTTTTGTTTTAAATTCTGTTTATGTGGTGAATTACATTTATTGATTTGCATATGTTGAACCAATTTTTCATCTCAAGAATAAAGCCTACCTGATTACAGCAAATTAACTTTTTGATGTGCTGCTGGAATAGGTTTGTCTGAACTTTGTTCACAATTTTTGCATCCATGTTCATCAGGGATATTGTCCTGTAGTTTTTGGTGTGTGTGTCTTTGCCAGATTTTGGTATAAGACTGAAGCTAGCTTCATAGAATAATTTAGGGAGAAGTGCTTCCTTCTCCGTTTTCTGGAATAGTTTCTGTAGAATTGGAACTAGCTTTTTCTTTGTACGTCTAGAATAATTCAGCTATAGATCACTCTGGTACAGGGCTCTTTTTCATTGGTAGGTTTTTTTTATTACTGATACAATTTTGGAACTTGATACTGATCTATTTAGGGTTTAAATTTCTCTTTGATTTAATCTCGGAAGTTTGTGTGTTTCCAGGAATTTATCCATTTTCTCTAGATTTTCTAGTTTGTGTGCTTAGAGGTGTTCATAATAGCCTCTGAGGATCTTTTGTATTTCCGTTAGATTGGTCATAATGTCACTGTTGTCATTTCTGATTGTACAAATTCTTTAATCTTATATATGTAATATATGCTCAAGCATCAGATTTAAAGTAAAGACAATGATTTTAAATATTATGTATAAAGATAAACACTTGATTTGAAATACTTCTTTAATTTTTGAAATTCCTTTATAATCCAGTGATTTGAACTTTTTTTAAAGCTGTAGGAACTGGGGAAAAACAGAACAAACACAGAAATGCAAGTGGAAGAAGCTCCTCCTCATCTGTGCTTATTGAATCATACTAATCTGTTTACCAGTTTTACCTACTGGCTTTACAAATGATTTTGTTGAACTTACACAATTAAATGTCAACATTCTCTAAAGTTGACTGTATGTTATTGGGGAAAAAGAAATTATTTTTAAATAATTTTTATTATACTAACAATTATTTCAAACATTAAAATTTTAAGTTATAAGATGTTTATATTTAACTCACCATCGTGTTTATGGCAACTGAAAGGTACAATTAGAAAGATATTTTTAAACAGAAGTTTATATCTATAGCATGAGTTTCAAGAAGAAAGTTATGCCCTTAATTGTTAAGATGTTGGCTTTGCCTTTAATGGTGTTTGTGTATGTGTATTTGAGTGTGCCTGAAAGTTGGGTGGGTGTGTGTGTGATTTAATATATGCAGGATAGCAAAATATTGCTGACCCTTTTTTATAGAAGTGCCTACAAAATCAAAATAATTGGGCTTTTCTTTTTACAATACATTTTTAAAATTGCCTACCTTCATTTGATACCACAGAATAATTACTATGTGATATAAAATAGCTTATACTCATCATTTGTTCTTTATGTTATTTTTAAAAGTGTCTCCTACATAAAACCTTAATTTTAATTTTTTAAAATTTTTTGTGGGTTCATAGTAAGTATATATTTAGGGATATTTTGGATATTTTGATGCAGGCATACAATATGTAATAATCACATCAGGGTAAATGGGTATTCATCACTTCAAGCATTTATTTTGTGTGTTATAAACCATCCAAATGTATAATTAAATTACTCTTAATATTAACTATATCATCCTGTTGTACTATCAAATACTATATCTTATTTATTCTTCTAACTAATTTTTGTATCTGCTAACCATCCCCACCTATTCCCTTCCACTATCTCACAGTCTGGAAAGGGTAAAAATCTTAAATTTAAAAACATAAGAACACATCTATTCCACAGTACAGAAATAAAAATGCATTGCAATATGAAGGAAGCTCATTAACACGTGAAGGTGTCAGTTATAACCCCTTGCACTGTGATTTTCCCTGTGTTTCCACCAGAATCCAAAATCTAGGCCATGTGACCCTCTGGCATCTGTAATGAGCGAAAGTGGTAGTGTCAATCCTTATTCTGAACATAGTAAATAATAATGCTTCAACTTTTCCTTTTAGGCAAAAAATATACATGAAAGTCTAAGTTTTTTCTCACACCATTGACTTCTTTGCATACAGTTTCTCCTTTTGGGGACGATTACATGGGTATAGTAAATTATTACCTATAGGACTGTTTTAAAATAATCACATTAGGTTTTTAAAATATTTTCATAATTAAACATTTTATAAGTATATATTTTTTCATAAGTAGATATTTTCATAATATGGGAATAAATACATCAATGTTGAGGATCAAAATTGTATCCTTTGGGCTATATAAATAGGACTTCTGGTTTGAGACTAATTATGTGACAGAGGTTTTGGCAGGATACTTTAATCTTCGGGTAAGATATTGTTTCTGAGGTTCTATCTTTTGTAAGAAATATACATTCATTAGATCAGAAGCTATATTTCAGGTGCTGGGTGCTGTGTTAATTTGCTAAAGCAAATGACCAATATGAAATGGAATTGCTACAATTGATCCTGGTGAAAGGATAATCAAGTGTGACTCCCGAGTTCCCACTGTTTTCTGTCCAGATAAAACATGTATGTCAAATGGAGATTTATAGATATTTTCACCTTTCTTCCATTTTTGGTAGTGGAGTCATCACTTATGTGGGACATAGGTTTATCTTCCCCAAAATACTATTGGACTTACTGAGTGTCTCTTTGGCAACCATCATGGCCCACACAATGTTGCTTTATACCAAGAAAATTGCCTTCTAGCAAAATTGATTCTCACAGAATTAATTGATATCATCATATCCTCTATCACTCTGGTATAGATGACCTTATAAAATAATGCGTTTGAATACTGAAGGCAATTCCAGCACCAGTTAGAAGACACCTTGTAAGGGGGGATGTGATATATGCACTGAACCATGAAGTGCAATTGTAAGAAGAATGGTAATACATCTTCCTGTGTTGAAAAAAATAACTGCAGACTTATGCAGGATTTACATCTTACCATAAAGTCTCTGGACATGGAACAATTTCAGTTCCCTAAGTTAGCAACTGTATCAGGTAATAAATTATTTACAAAATATTATCAACTAACTTTAGATAGCACAACTGTTCCATTGATAGGTACATGTATTTTTATTTTTGATAAGATAGAAGTTTACCTCTCTCACACAGAATATAAATCTTTGTTAGTTTATGCATATCCACATATTCCATCTACTGTTATTTGATACTTCGTACTTCACAACATGGTCCAAGATGACTCCAACCATCTCATTCACATTCCGGCAGCAGGAAAGGGGAAGGGGTGAATAAGGATGTGGCCTTTTATTTTTATGTCAGCCTTTTTATAACAAAGATAAGTGATATACAGAAAAGTGCACACATTTATGTGTACAACTTGATAATTCATTACAAAAAGTGCATGTAACTATTTCCCAGATTATTAAAATATTAATAGCAACTGTCTTTTTCCAGTGCTATAACAGTACCACAGATTGGGTAATTTATAAACAACAGAAATGTGTTTCTCACCGTTCTGAAGACTGGGAAGTCCAAGATAAAGGTATCAGCATTCAGTGTCTGGTGAAGGTCTTCTTGCTTCATTCTCACGTGGCAGAAAGTAGAGAGGCAAGAAGGGCTAAATGGCTCCCTCGCACTTGTTTTATAAAGATATTAATTCCAGCCAGGAGGACAGAGCTTTCATGGTCTAATCACTTCCCCAGATATCCCATCTCTTAAGACCACCGTAATGAGGATTACATTTTAACATGAATTTTGAGAAGGACACAAACATCTAAATCATAGCAGCAGCCAAGAAGCTTTGTTTATGCCTTCCCCATATTCGTCAACAAAACAAAAACAATTTTTTTAAAAACCCACCAAATTCTAAATTTCCAGGATCAAATAAAACAAATCCACAAATTTCTAAATTTATTCTAACAATATAGATTAGTCGGTATCTGGCTCATTTAAATGAAAGATTTTAATGTTTACCAAACCTTGCATGTAGAAGCAGTATGTTCATTTATTTTGATGTTTAATATCCATTTCTTTAATATACTAGCTTATATAATTTGATAAATTGGATATCTGAGATTTTTCTGATTTCAGTTATTACAATTGATAGTATAAATACTTTTGCTTATCTTCTTTCAGAGATATATTTATTTCTTTTCAGTGTACACTTAGAAGTCAGATAGCTGTGTCATGGAAGATGTGTATGCTTCATGGGATAGATATTGCCAAAGCCTGTTGTACCAATTTACACTCCCACCAGCAGTGTATGAGAGTTTCAGTTTCTCCAAGCCCTCAGAGGTTAACTGACAAGGATTTTATAGTATCTTATAAATATATTCACAAACATAGGGATAAATTTACTATCATGAGTGAACACATTCAGAGTAACAGCAGATAAATGAAAACTATATGAAAGAGTAAATGTAAGCTTGCTCTGTTGCCCAGGCTAGAGTGCAGTGGCATGATCATGGTTCACTGCAACATTTGCTTCCCAGGTTCAAGTGCTGCTTCTGCCTCAGCTTCCTGAGTAGCTGCAATTACAGGCATGCACCACAATGCTCAGCTGGTTTTTGTATTTTCAGTAGAGACAGGGTTTCACCATATTGGTCAGGTTGGTCTCAAATTCCTGACCTCAGGTGATCCACCTGCCTCGGTCTCCCAACGTGCTGGGATTACAGGTGTGAGACACTGTGCCCGGCCTTAGATTGGCTTCTTAACACCATATTGGAGATGCCAGAAAAAGGGTCTGGAAATTTGAAGGCAGATCAACAGAAATTAACCAGAATCCAGTCAGAATTCTGAAGATAGATCAACAGACTGAATCTATCAGATTCTGTCTAATCTAAGACAGAAAAAAAACAAAGTCATGAATTCTGTAATCTCTGGGACATTAGCAAGAGATCTAACATATCCATAACTGAAATTCTATGAGGACAGGAGATAAAGAAGAAAAACTGAAGAAACAAGGGCTAAAATTTCCTAAATTCAAAAATGCAAGCTTACAAATTGAAAACAAACAAAAAAACCCTGCGAACCTCACAAAAAAACCAAAAACAACAACAAAAAAACACCTAGACCCATCATAGTTATACAGCTAAAAACCAAAGATGAACATGAAACCTGGAAATGGTCAGAATCAAACAACACATTACATGAAGGGAAGGAAATAATCTCAGCTGACTACTACTGATATACAATAGATGCCAAAATACAGTGGAGCAATATCATTAAAGTTTTGGGGTTGGGATGGCTAGCTCCAGGTTTCTATATACAGTGAAAGTATCCTTTTAAAATAAAGGAAAATGGGCCAGGTGTGGTGTTTCATGCTTGTAAGCCGAGCACTTTGGGAACCCGATGGGGGCGGATCATTTGAGGTCAGGAGTTTGAGACCAGCCTTGCCAACATGGTAAAACCCCATTTTTGCTAAACATACAAAAATTAGCTGGGCACAGTGGCGGACACCTGTAATCCCAGCTACTTGGGAGGCTGAGGCAGGAGAATCACTTGAAACTAGGAAGCGGGTTGCAGTGAGCTGAGAGCATACCACTGCACTCCAGCCTTGGTAACAGACCGAGACTTCTTCCTCAAAAAATAAAGGAAAATAAATAATTTTTAGACACACGAATTAAAAGTTTAAACAAAACTGTACTACGAAAAATGATAATCTCTTCAGATTAACAGAAAAAGGAAAGAAAAACATCTTAGACTTAAAAATTATTGAATTATTTCAAGAATTTTGTTTTGTTTGCTTCATTAGGTGTTGGAAGTACTTGACATGAAATGGAAACATGATATTTATAAATGCAGTTTATAAGGCCTAAGGAAATGTAATTAAGTTACAAATGATTAGATTGTTTAAGTAAATTTAATTATTTCTAACTGCATTAATTTAATATTCATCAAAGAGATTTTTTTTTAAAATCTAATAAGTAAAACAATTTTGCCTTACACAACCTCAGATAATCAAGGTAATTTATAACTTTAATAAACTTAATTTTAAAGTTCAACAATCCTATGTAGACCTTTGCTTGCACAAACTGAACATCAAAAAATCTTACACTAGCTCTACTATTTAAAAAATGACAACAGTTCACCGGGAAATCAACAACAAAAGACTATTTTCTCCAAGCATCCAGCATTTTCTGTATGGGGTGGCATACAGATAATGTAAAGAAACAGTGGGGACTCCTATGAAAACGATTGTAAAATGTTCCATAAAATTGATCCTCAGTGTCACTCTGTGCTTGCTATTATCCACACCCAACAGTCATTCATTTATGTATGCTAAATAAATGGGGAAAATTACTTAACCAGACTCTCAAGCACATTGCTAGTTTGTCTCCCAGTCACGCTGTGCTGAATAAGGAAGAATGTCTGCACTGGTTGAATAAGAAGAAAGATGTTCAGACTGTTCACATGGTGATTCTGCCATCCCACTCTTCACCTCACTCACTGTGCCTTTGAGGTTACTATGAGATGGCCATACACTTATTTCTCAACCCAAGTGATTGTTTTAAGAACTGACATTTGAGTTCAGGCCAGTCTATACTCTAAAGAGAGAGCCTTTATAGTAAGCCAACTTTGCCCTGAGACAAGGCAGTTTTCTTTCTACTCCCCATTTGTTTTCTTTCTGCTGCTCATTTTCACCCAGGCATCTATCCTTTTCTCTACTAATCCACCTCTGTGGCTCCACCTATGGCTACGGTACTCTCCTCTTATATAAACATATTTTTAGTGATTCCTGTCCTTTCTTGTTCCAGAATACTGGCTAACTCATTTTCAAATTTTTGAATACAAGTTTCAGTGGCAACAAAGATCGTATTTTGTATCTGCACTTGTTACCTGTACATCAAGCAGGAACTGTAGTAGATTCAACCCAAACATTCCGCATGTACATGTGGTGGCTTAACTGGTTGAGTGTTACTTAAATAATCACACCTGACTGGGACATGGTGGCTCATGCCTGTAATCCCAGCACTTTGGGAAGCCAAAGTGAGTGGATCATGAAGTCAGGAGATCGAGACTATCCTGGCCAACATGGTGAAACCCCGTCACTACTAAAAATACAAAAAAATTAGCTGAGCGTAGTAGTGGGCGCCTGTAATCCCAGCTATTTGGGAGGCTGAGGCAAGAGAATCGCTTGAACCCGGGAGGTGAGGGTTGCAATGAGCTGAGATCGTGCCACTGCACTCCAGCCCAGGCGACAGAGTGAGACTCCCTCTCAAAAACAAACGCAACAACAACAAACAACAACAATAAATAACAAATAATCACACCTACTGGGTGGAAATATCTATGACTAGACAGCCAGTGAATAAGTCTGTTTAGAGAGAATACTGTGGGGTTTTGAAACAGAAGAAGCTGCCATTGTCTTATCTAAAACATCACATTTGCTGACATCACACTGGATAGCGAAAACTGTAATTTTTTCTGAAAAATAAGTTGGTCTATTAGACAAGCTAAACACTGATCACAAGATTGTTACAAAACAGCTAAACTTAATTGCTAAAACTATGATTTTGAACATAATAAAGATTATGATCTAAGTGTCCATACATATTGCAATCTAAGTGTCTTTTTATTATTCAATTAAGAGTTATATGTTCTATGCTAGGTGTCACACTTAAGTATAGGTAACCCAAGGTATCACATTATATAAAATACATCTGCTTTCACTGAACTTACATTTTAGTGTGTGTCATGGTAACTTGAATTCACAACCAACTGGAATTAAAAATTGCGAAAACTGAATTTACAGGTTATAGAAGTGGAGAGCTATCAAATATCAGCAGCACGAGGAAGAACACTAATAAGATTCCCAAAGGATTATAAATCATGTTGCTATAAAGACACATGCACACGTATGTATATTGCAGCGCTATTCACAATAGCAAAGACTTGGAATCAACCCAAATGTCCATCAGTGACAGACTGGATTAAGAAAATGTGGCACATATACACCATAGAATACTATGCAGCCATAAAAAAGGATGGGATTGTGTCCTTTGTAGGGACATGGATGCAGCTGGAAACCATCATTCTCAGCTAACTATCACAAGAATGGAAAACCAAACACCACATGTTCTCACTCATAGGTGGGAATTGAACAATGAGATCACTTGGACACAGGAAGGGGAACATCACACACCGGGTCCTATTGTGGGGAGGGGACGGGGAGGGATAGCATTAGGAGATATACCTAATGTAAATGACGAGTTAATGGGTACAGCACACCAGCATGACACATGTATACATATGTAACAAACCTGCACGTTGTGCACATGTACCCTGGAACTTGAAGTATAATAAAAATAAATAAAATTAAGGACATACCAAACTAGTAAGGGAAATTAAAGGGATTTTCAGGCACATTTTTTTAAAAAAAGGATTAAAACAAATTTTTAAATGTATGAATTTTATATATTTTTGTTCCCGAAGTGAATCTATTTCTTGGAGCTGTGTTATTTATAATTGAATGACAAATTATCACAGTACTTAGTAGTTTAAAACTACAGCAGTTTACTATGTTTCAGTTTCTTGTTTAAGAGAAGCTACTCAGATGGGATTTTCTGGCTGAGAGTTTCATGAGGGTCCCTCGAGGCTAAAATCAGAGAGTAGCTGTGGTTACTACAGCCATTTCGAAGACTTCTTCACTTATATGTTGCTTAGTTGATGAAAATGTGAACAGCTAGTGGCTGGAGTAGCCAGGGCTTCTCGAACATCTTTTTCTATCTCTATGTCATGTTTTCCCTGGTCTCCACAATGTGGCTGTGGAGTAGCTTAATATGGTGGCCCCACAACTCCAAAGTATGTATCATGAGAGAGAAGGTAAAAGTAGTTTCCCTTTCATGATCTAGCCTCGGAAAGCGTGCAGCATCACTTCTGCTGCACCCTTTTGGCAGAAGCAGTTGTAACACTCTGCCCAGATTCAAGGAAAGGCAACATAAGCTAACCTCTCAAAAGAACGTCAATGTCATATTGTAAGAAAAGCATGTGGAATGGGTTAAATGTCCACATATTGGAGTTTTTATCTCCAGAGGGGGAAAAGCAATTTTCCAGAGTAGACAATAGTACATTCCACTTCTAGGCACAAGACTGCTTAAGCTTGGAGGTGACTATTTAATGTGTGGAGAAATAAAGTTGGTACACAGAGATTGAAGAGATATATATACACACACTTTTTATATATTTTTATATAAAATATATATTACATATAAATTGATATATATATATTTATTTTTATAAATATATTTATTTATTTATTTTTTAGACAGAGTCTTGCCCTGTCTCCCAGGCTGGACTGCAGTGGCACAATCTCAGCTCACTGCAACCTTCACCTGCCTAGTTTAAGCAATTCTCATGCCTCAGCCTCCCAAGTAGCTAGGATTACAGATGCCTGCTACCAGGCCAAGCTAATTTTTGTTATTTTTGGTAGAGACAGGGTTTCACCATGTTGGCCAGGCTGGTCTCAAACTGCTGACCTCAGGTGACCGGCTTTCCTCAGCCTCCCAAAGTGCTGGGATTACAAGCATGAGCCAACACGCTCGGCCCGATTGAAGAGATGCTATGATTGAGGTTGAAAACGTTTGTATCATCAAAAAAGATACACACCATATACGTGTGCAGATGATTATGATGAGAAGAATATGGGGTCTATTACCAGCTATATGTGAATTCAAAAGTATCATAAGAACTCTGAACTACCAAGTGTGGTTAATACAATAAACACTTGGTCTATTGCCTGCCCATGATATAAGCTGAGTCTCTCCTGTAGTCAAGGAGAAATCATGGTTGAGATTTGCAACTCTATGGAATCAATCAAGGCAAGGGCAGTTTTTACACTCTGATGGAAGACTAATTCATGTCTGAAGTTTGTGGCATGATTTTTTACTGCTTTTGCTAGGGTGAATGATATGATACTCTAAGTCTTCAGCACATTTATCACATGGAATCTTTCCTTTAGAAGTGTAAAAAACATACAGAATTCAATACTCGAATATACATATTAAAATATAGAAATACGCATGTATTTTAATATTCATACTGAAAATTAGGCAGTTAATTGTAACAATTTAAAACCCTACTATTTGAATGAAAAATTATCATAGCAATATTTTAGGTTACCAGAGAAGTTATTCAAGGTGGTAAGAAGCTCACTTCAATGGCTGTTATTTGGATAACCTATCACGTTTGTTTTAAACAGCAACAGAAACCCAGTGGATACAGTCGCAGGGAGACTGATTGCAAAGATAAGTTTAAATATGCATGGAAATGTGAATATGTGACTATGATGAGGATACGCGCACACATACGTATATGTAGACAAGTATACCGTACATACTATGTGTGGTATATTTGTGTACTTCAGCGCTATTAAAGAAATAGAATGGGATTGTTTAAGAGAAAGCAAGATCTGGCTTAATGGAAAGTGTTAGATCTGCCTTTTCATCCAAAGATTTGATTACTCAAGCTGGATCCAATTAGTGACTCCACAGTATCATTGTATTCCACTGATGAACTATGGGCTTAAGGAAATCAATATGTGTAGTTACTCAATTACAAAGGACAAATGTTTACAAGTGTATATGGTCTATAATCCTCTGCACAAAGCAATATTTGTATTTGTTCCTTCTGCACTGTTTTGTCTGTCTACCCTCCTCATCTATTAAGTTAGTTGCCTTTTTCATCATCCTGGGGAATTCTCTTGTGTAAATGCTCATAACCTGAAGGGAACTGACCCCAAAGAAGTGCCAAAATGCTTATGTGCACTGTGACTATCTTCACCTGCTTAGTGATTGGCTAAAGCTTGAGTTTACTGTGATGATCTGCTATGAAAATGCTCCCCATAGAGCAACCAACCTGTGAAAGATTCCTCAGCCTGCGGATTGCACAAGCTGTCTCATACCAAACACAGAATCTCTACTGAGCTAAGTAGCAACAAATATAGCATCTGACATTTACTTAAATCTTAAACATATGCCCACAGGGAGTTTCAAGTAGAAGCTGAATGAACACCTCATAGTGGAGGTAGAGAAATTTAAAATATGGGATAAATGATTCTTTCATTTCTGGATTCTATGAAGTTCCGTGATTTAATCCATTCTTTGGCCTCAGCTTCAGCACAATGACTTCTGAGTCCCATCGTCTTTCTGTTACACTTTAAACTCTAGGAGTCTTTGTTCCCAGTTTGTCTGCCTATATTGGGAGAAACCAGTTTGGCTGGAGAAAATACAGCTATCATGAGTCCACTTTTTAATTCAAACTGTTACAAATGTAAAACCTGTTAGGATTAAAAGAACACAATCAATCTGTAAGAAGTGGTGGGTATTTCATCAAATATTAAAAGGTCAAATAGTACTAAGTAATATTCCTACATTAGGAAAATTACTTAAGAGTTAAACTCTTATCTTTGAAATGTTATAAAGGTCATAGAATGAATGATTTAAAAGTATTGCAAAAAATAGTTGTTTATAATTTATCTTGCTGTCTGTTTTTTAACATGTCACACCTTTATAAACACACACTCACTGCAATGAAATCACATCTCAAAGATAATAAACTTCTATTTACAAAATATAAAATTATCTTTAATTTTCATACAGTGTGGTGTCTGAAGTATTTGAAACTATTCATATCACTTTTTTGATAACCTTATATATTTGCTTTCTATGACATATGCTCGGTGATTATCTTTTTGATCTCTGAAATGTACCTTAATCTATTTGCTTCAGCTTGGAAATGCAGTTCCAGAAACCGTGTAGCGTGAACTCAACTCTATAGTCTCTTCACACAGAACTTCTCACTATTTCCCCTTTAAAAATCTGAACTTTTGGCAGGGTGCAGTGGCTCATGCCTGTAATCCCAGCACTTTAGAGGGCCAAGGTGGGCGGATCACCTGAGGTTGGGAGCTCCAGACCAGCATGACCAACATGGAGAAACCCCGTCTCTACTAAAAATACAAAATTAGCTGGGCATGGTGGTGCATGCCGGAATCCCAGCTACTTGGGAGTCTGAGGCAGGAGAATCACTTGAACCTGGGTGGTGGAGGTTGCAGTGAGCCGAAATCACACCATTGCACTCCAGCCTGGGCAACAAGACCGAAACTCCATCTTAAAAAAAAAAAAAAAAAAAGAAAATCTGACTTTTGTAAAGTTGCTGATTTCACAGAAATATATTCTTCTTCCTCCCCATCTCTTTACACCTTTGATTATTGTGTTTACCAAATTCCTAGTCATTCTTCAAGATCTACTTGATAATTTTCTTTCTCTGTGAGGCTTTTTACTCAAAATGTAAGTCAAATTCTACCAGAGAGCCTTATTCTCATGACATAGCAAAGTCCTGGGCAGATAAGAGACATTCAATTTATGGCCGGGCACGGTGGCTCAAGCCTGTAATCCCAGCACTTTGGGAGGCCGAGACGGGTGGATCACGAGGTCAGGAGATTGAGACCATCCTGGCTAACAGGGTGAAACCCCGTCTCTACTAAAAAAATACAAAAAAATTAGCCGGGCGAGGTGGCGGGCGCCTGTAGTCCCAGCTACTTGGGAGGCTGAGGCAGGAGAATGGCGGGAACCCGGGAGGCGGAGCTTGCAGTGAGCCGAGATCGCGCCACTGCACTCCAGCCCGGGCGACAGAGCGAGACTCCGTCCCAAAAAAAAAAAAAAAAAAAAAGACATTCAATTTATGTAACAGATCAAACAAGGGCTTTAGATTCAGAAGTCCTGGGTTTAAATTTTAGCGCTCTTGTGGGTTTGAAATCCTTCTCCAGAAGCCTTTGCTTCTTCATTGAAAACAGAGCTAATTACCACTTTCCTGTAAGAATTACATGAGAAAACAGAGGAATATCACCTAGGACAATATCTGGTACTTAGTAGAAGTTCTATAACCAGTTGCTACTACTGACACTATTTAATTATTTCTCTGCTCTCCCACCTTTTTAAAATAATGGTAAATAATTAAATACATAGAAATCTTGAAATGTTCTTTTCTTTGTGAACCTATGTTACCAATCAAGATAATCACATCTCTTTAGACACCTGATATGGTTTGGCTGTGTCCCCACCCAAAAATCTCATCTTGAATTATAATCCCCATAATCCCCACTTGCCAAGAGTGGGAGCAGGTAGAGGTACTTGGATCATGGGGATGGTATCCACTCATGCTGTTCTCATGATAGCGAGTGAGTCTCATGAGAACTGATGCTTTTAAAGCATCCGGCATTTACTCCACTTGCAATCATCTCTCTCCTGCCACCCTCTGAAGAATGTGCCTGCTTCTCCTCTGCCTTCCTCCGTGATTGTAAGTTTCCTGAGGCCTCCCCAGCCATGTGGAACTGTGAGTCAATTAAACCTCTTTCCTCTATAAATTATCCAGTCTCTCATATTTCTTCATAGCAGTGTGAAAACAGACTAATATAATACCCTTGAAATATACATGGCCTTTGTTTTTCTCCTGCGATGTATTTAGTGGTTTATCTGTTCATTGAATTATATTCAAGTCAGAAACAATAAAAATATAGTAGCTTCTTCTTAGATAATATCAGTCCATCTTTCCGGTGTTAATGCTATTTTCTCTCAAGGATTCACAACTAAATCTAACTGTAGTACCATGATGATTTATATAACCCAATAAACAAAATAATTATTTTGATAAGTAGTCATAGAATGTTGATTTTTTTTATAAATGTATCATTCAAATACAGAAGGTCCATGTAATTTTTTGACTTTATGATGATGTGAAGTGATAAGCATTTGGTGGAAACTGTATTCTGAGTAGCTATACAAACATTCTGTTTTTCACTTTCGGTACAATACTAATTGTATGAAACTTTTTTTTTTTTTTTTTTTTTTGAGACAGAGTCTTGCTCAGTCACCCAGGCTGGAGTGCAGTGGTGCGATCTCGGCTCACTGCAAGCTCCACCTCCTGGGTTCACACCATTCTCCTGCCTCAGCCTCCCAAGTAGCTGGGACTACAGGTGCCCGCCACCATGCCCGGCTAATTTTTTTTTGCATTTTTAGTAGAGACAGGGTTTCACCGTGTTAGCCAGGATGGTCTCGATCTCCTGACCTCGTGATCTGCCCACCTTGGCCTCCCAAAGTGCTGGGATTACAGACGTGAGCCACTGTGCCCAGCATATGAAACATTTAACAGTTCATTATAAGATAGATTTTCTGTTAGATGATTTTGTCCAACAATGTGGGCAAAATAAAGGTATTCTGAGCAAATTTTAGGTAGCTTTAGCCTAAGCTATGATGTTCAGCAGGTTAAATGTATTAAATGTATTTTGACTTATAATATTCTCAGCTTATGATGTGTTTACTGGAACATAACTCCATGATAAGTAGAAGAGCATCTGCACTTTTCTCCTTTTTATCCTTCCCCCTCTTTGGGAGTTTGAAATATTTTTTAATTCACAAGAAAGCCCATTAATTATTAAAATCTAGTTACTGAAATTCCACTAGTTCCTCCTCCAGGTATTTAGCAGGATACTTAAAATTAGTATGAGTTTTTCTTCCACAGTGGGCACTAGTTATGCAAAAAAGACACTGCATATTAGATAAATGCTTAGCTTGATGAGTGGATGGGTACATATATATAGTCACACACATTGGCTAATACCATTTAAGGGAAGAGGTAAGATATTGGAGATTGTATGTTTCTTTAAAGGCTGTAACTGGAGAAACAAAGGGGTCAGAGAAAAATGAGTATAAGAAAAAAAGTATTAAAAAGAATGACCATTAAGCAAGTTTAGGAGGAAAGCAGGTCTCTGTCTATGACTAAAGGAAGAGAGAAGCCAGCATATTGGCAAGTCTTCTGCCCTTCAGAACACCTGCACCTTATTTGTTTGGAGCAGTAGTTTTCAGCAATATTTATTTTCAATATTGTAGGTCTGTGTATTAATCCGTTTTTACATTGCTAATGAAGATATACCTGAGACTGGGTAATTTATAAAGAAAAGAGGTTTAAGGAACTCACAGTTCCACATGGCTGGGGAAGCCTCACAATCATAGCAGAAGGCAAAGGAGGAACCAAAGGCACGTTTTACATGGTGGCAGACAAGAGAACATGTGCAGGGGAACTGGCCTTTATAAAACCAGATCTCATAAGACTTATTCACTATCATGAGAACAGCACAGGAAAAACACACCCCCATGATTCAACTACCTCCCACCAGGTCCCTCCCCTGACATGTAGGGATTATGGGAGCTACAATTCAACATGAGATTTGGGTGGGGACACAGCCAAACCATGTCGGTCTTTAATGCTGCCTCTGCAGAAAAATCCCAGTTTCTCTAATTTCTTTTATATATAAAATGTTTTGATCATGGACATCTCAGTGTGTTAAACACTCAGATCAAGACCATGAGGAAATCTGAGTTATCGTTGCAATTAGAATAACTTCCCAGATAATTAACATTAGTAAATACTAAATTTCAATGCTCTATTTACCCCTCAAAGATTTGTTAAAAATATTTTAATTATGAGCATTCAGTACACTAATTCTGTATATGAGCACCACAGTTTTATACAGAAATAAGTATTTGTATCTTGATGAATATTTAAGGCTTAGTAGTTAACAGCATTTTTATCTACTGATGATACTAAGTGCTTTTGCAAGGTTAATGAATTTTAATATGGAGGCGATTATGTTACTCTGTCTGCTTCTACTGTTTGCTGCACTGAAAGAAAATCCAATCTATTAAAACTCAGTGTGGAGCAAAGCCATGATGACCCACTAGTAATTGCTGGTTGACAATGTTGCACAATAGTTGGTCCAAAAGAAATCCGGCCTTCTAGATCTGGCAGAGGAGTCTAGTAAAATGCCACAAAGGTTATTGCAGAATATAAATGAGAAATTGTGTAACAGTAGTCACCCCAGTGATAGAACATTGAGGTTATGTTTACTCAAGTGGTAGCAACATGGTTATAGACCCACTGGCAGCATTCGTCTCAGGCAAATTAATTAGCTTAGACTACTCCAAAGCCACTTAGCAAAGATTGCAAATCAGTGGAGAAACCAATTAAACCACAATAAAGAAGCCCATGCTGATCAGTATGGCCATATATTATGGACTGCAGAGTCCCCCAAGCATTCTCCTTTTATGTACATTCACATAATTATAATCCTGGTCAGAATGGAGAAAGAGAAATTATTGAAACAACTGATGAAAATTTAAGTTTATATATGGGATGGTTGTATGTAATAAAATGCTAACAATTGGTCATCTGAGAGAGTGGTTTAAAATTTTCTTGTAACTTTTGTGTACATTTTAAATTATTTCAAAGTATGAATTATTTTAAAAAATTAAACTTCCAAAGAATAAAAAAGCATTATGAAATAAAAAGAGTAATAATAAATAGCCTAACGGCAAAACCTACCATAATAATTTTATTTTCAATCAAGTCAACCTTAAAATTAAAAAGTACATAGGATAATGATGGTATCTTTGTTTTTATCGGTCAGATCACTCTCAGTGAATATAACACTTACTGAACAGAAATGCAAAAGGTAATAATCCATTTTGGATATTTAAAAAGCAGGTCTTGATATAATTGTATTTTTTAGAAAGAGTCTATGTTTCCTATTTTATGGGCACGTACAATCAAGGCAGTGCATGGCACAAAATATTTTTTCTATTTTAATATTGTTTGCACAGCTGCCCAGTACTTTAGAAAAAAATCAGATCAGGCATATTTTGAAGTAATTCACGGTGTTTGGGAGTGAAGTAGAACGCAGAACAGCCACAGAGATGACATCTTCAGTGCTATTTGCAGCCTGGATATACCCTCACATGCTCTCTTGTCCCAAAAGACATCCAAAGCAGGCCTGGATGTGGCTTCTGAACATTTGGTGTTTTCTCATATCACCTTCTAAATTCAGCCTCCTTATTAGAGGAAGACAAGCCTATCAGAACAGATGTTCAGCTGAGTGGAAAAAGCAGACTACAGATTGAATCAATAAATCATTAAATGGATACTTTGAGAAAACAAATTAGTTACTTTTGTTCTTATATTACCCAGATTTTGACAAAATAATATGCCTTTTTCGTATCATTTTTATGAAGATTTTTCTCTCACACAAACACGAATGAATATAACAGGATCTTTGTTTCTGCTGAATTCAGACAAAAATTGCACATTTTCAACCAAATTTCCTGAAATGTGAAAACATTTAGGCAACAGGAGTTGCCTGACTTTGATGCCTCCCTCTTTTGTGAAATGTTTTATTATTGCGTCCATCCATCAGGGGCATAGATTTTATTGGATTTAGCTACCTAACATCTGCACTTCATTTCATTTTGGTAATTAATTAATTAATTTTTAAATTGATAAAAATTCTATATATTTAACAGGTACAACATGTTTTGAAATATGCATACACTGTGGAATCCCTAAATCGAACTAATTAACATATTTTCTCACATAGCATTTTGTGGGAACATACCATTTTGTGGGAACACTTAAAATCTATTCTTTTTGCAGTTTTCAAGAATATATTGTTATTAGCTATAATTCACTACATATTATCTCTTGAATTTATTTCTCTTGCCTAACCCCAATTTTTTATTATTTGATTAACATCCTTCTAACACCATTCTTCCGCCCACCCCCAACGCTTGGTAACTACCATTGTGCCCTCTGCTTCTGAGTTCCGCGTTTTGAGATTCTTCATGTTAAGTGAGTTTATGTGTAGTATTTTTCTTTCTTTTAGGCAGTTTAAATCCTCATTTGCCATAAAGCCTTGCAAGAGCACTCCTTCAAAAAGTAGTCTCTCCTCTTCAGGTAGTATGGCATGATTTCCAAAAGTTTGCTCCATTGAACGTTCTGATCCTTGAAATGATGTATTTCCTATAAATTATATTTTCAATTACGTTTGGAAAGTACTAAATACTACAGCTCCTCTTGTAGAGATTGAAGAGGCAAATTCACTATTAAAAGTTCCGAAATTTCTGGAATTAATAAATCAAATTAGCTTGGTTTAATCGAGGTTTTTCTAAGGTACTTGGTGATGGAAGCTTTCCCCATTATCTAAGATTTATTCACATCCTCCTGAATTATTTTTCAGGTATCTCAATTTGAAAAATGCTATATTATGAAAAGTAGATAAAATATATTAGTGATTAAATTTTACTATTTTAAGGTGTGTTCATTTTTTGCAGTCAAATTGGTTGTTTTCTTATTTTCCTTTTTGCATATTTATGACTGCTTTGACCATCGTGTTCTTTCTTGGTTCTCCCAAAATACCTAACTACATCATGGTAGGCTTTCAATCTTTTTGATTTAGCAAAATTATTTTTATAAAAATATGAATTAAACAAATATAAAAAAAGTCTTGATGAAAAAACACTAAGTAATATCATGTTTAATTGTCTGAAAAGACGTAAAAATGGCATAAAGAATAATGTAGGTATATACATACCACAGAGCTTAAAAAATAAAACTTGAAAATAAAAGTTGAAGATCCTTGTATATCCCTTCCTGGTGGCATTTCATGCTATTTAGAGGAACTCACCATCCTGAGGTTATTCTTTCTCGTTTTTAAAGCTTTTCTAATAGTTTATTACAAGCCCTGTATCCTTAAGCAGTAATGTCGATTTATTTTATAATTTATAAGTGGTTCTGCTGTATGTGTTTTTATTCTTTTCTTATAAATATATTTGTGATATTTAGCCTTACTAAAAATAGCCTCAAGAATTTATACATTTAATGCTGAATAGAATCATGTTATTTGAGCACATTTATTATTATTATATGCATTATAATTTGCTGGTGCTTGAAACAATACTTCTGTGAATATTCTCAAATATAGCTCTGTTAATGCCGTTGGATGTATTCCATTATACTTGGTGGTAAAAGCAATTTCTGCGCCATAATATATGAATATTTTTACTTTCATTGTGTCCCAGCTCCTATTACTGGGTAACAACTAACCCCCTAAATGTTGTAGTGAAAAAGAACCGCGATTTGATTTCGCTGACAGAACTATGAATGTCTGAGATAGTGGAGAAGGCTGAGGTGGCTTAAATTCTGATATATCAGAATCCTTTAGCTTGTGGACTCACATCTGCTAGTCCAGGAATTAAAAGAAAAAAAAAACTACACACACTGTAAAATCAGCCTGTGGCCTGATTGTATATGGCCCCTGAAATAGAAATCATTTTTACATTCATAAAGAGTTATTTTTAAAAAGAAAAAAAAAGGAAGTAATAGAAGTCTTTATGTGGTCCTCAAAACCTATATTATTTATACTATGTGGCCTGTTACAGATAAACAAAATAAAAACTAAAGCTTTGCTAAGGAATATTTTGGATATGCCATGTGATGAATTTTTTTAAAAAACGTATTAGTACAAACTCTGCCTTTACTGATAAATGTACTACAATTGTATTTATTGTGTTAATTAAAAGGTTTAGGGTTTTTTTTCCTACCATCGTGTGTACTACTTTCTATTCATTATTTTTCCCTTTTACACATTTATATTTTTACAATTTATTTTTGAAATAAAATGTACACTGTGAAAAAAAATCTTCAACATCTTATTTTAAGGATCATAGCAAAGCTCTTAGTGTAACTTTAAAATAATCTATAACTTAATCTACTATTTTGAGTGAGACCCGATCTCACTTATACAGAGAACATATACATGTATATGTACATATATATGTTCTATGTATAGAGTGCTATATAATTATGTTCCAGTGCTATTTCAATATAAACTAACTTAACTCCTGCCTTATATAAGCTCTGCCCCATTAGCCAAATGCATTTTTAATATTTTTCATTTGATATAATTCCTAGGTACTTGCTTAGTGATATGATTCCATAATGCTTTGACCTAAAGCATCACCTACATTTCAGAATTACCTGAATTCTTAATCTCTTTTCCCCCAACTGATCACCTTGTGCAAAGATGCACAAGAACGTGGCTGAAGGCAGTTTATATGCAGGATAAGTAATGCAGAGAGTGAGGCAATTATCGCAGTTGGTTATCTATAGTGATTAAATTCACCTTTGAGTTGCTCTCTTCTCCAAATCATATGACAAACACACAGGTAAAGGATTCAGTTAAAATTGTAATTCCTTCCATTCACCAGGTAATACGTGTCTTCTTTCACGGAAAGAGAACTCCTCTGGATGATTATGATTTGGCATTCACATAGAAAAGTGGTTCTCAAAGTTTAGTGCCTATCAAAATCACCTGAAGAGTCTCTTAAAAAATGAGAGTGCTGAGTTCAAAAATAGAGTGCTGAGTCCTACTTCCAGAATTCCTGATTCATTGGGTCTGTAAGGGGCCAAGCATTTGTGTTTCTAGCAGGTTTCCAGGTAATGGTAAAGATGCTATTCTGGGCATCACTTTAAGAACTGTTAATCAACACTACTATTAAAGAATTGATCCTATTGCAACACCCAGAATAATAAGGAATATTAAACATCCCCCCATTTTCAGAGCAAATCTAGCCTAATATATCAATTAGGGCTTACTTATTCTTCTTGCCGGCTTCTAGTAATTTACCAGCTCTGTCTGTTAAGTATAAATTAAGCTGCTGACCTAAGTTCTTTACTGTATTTCCTCAATTGTATATAAGAAATAAAATACTGAATGAAATCATCACTTGACCAGAGATTAATCCTTGCAATATTTTCAGAATGCTAAATCATATTATAAGTATCTCCATTAAAGAAATTAGTACAAATTAAAGGAGATCAAGAAACTCTGTGGGACAGATTTTATGAATCAATTAGGTAGACTGATTATCAAATTAATACTTCCAATTCTTGAAAGAAATAATTAAACACCATAGCCTATCTGCTTAAGAAGAAGTAGTTGGATCATAAATAGGTAGAAGCATGTTTATATATGTAGGGTAAGGTTGAGAGAGAAGTCCAGTAAAGATGATGCATTTCATGAGGTATCAGAAAACATCCATGATTTCATTAATTCTAGAACTGCTTAGATTTCTTGCATTTTTGAGGTTGCTACATAAAGTACGGAACACCCAGTTAAATTTGAATTTCAAATGAACAATGGATATTTTTTAGCACAGGGATGTCCTAAATATTGCATGGGAATTACATTACTATAATTTTTTTATTATTTTTCTCAGCATTAAATTTAACTAAGGTTTTCATTTGCTAAATCTGGCATTTCATTTGCTAAATCCAGGCATGTTCAATTGCCAGAGTAGGAATATGAAGGAAAATTAATAAAAAAGGTTATGAAGGGCTCTTCCCTCTCTGCCTTTGGAGGTTAGCCTATGGACAACAAAAATATAGCCAATGGGTGAATGATCAGGATATAGAACAACAGGTCAAGAGTGAAGTTGGAATTGCAGATAAAGATTTCAGTTGCTCCCACCAACATAGTAATTTAAGCTATTTGGCACCCTATTCTTCTTGTGTGTGTTGAGGGTGCTGTAACAAACATACCGTAGACTGGATAGCTAAACGACGAGCGTCTATTTCTCATAGTTCTAGAGGCTGAGAAGTCCAAGATCAGGGTGCCAGCAGATCCAGTGTCTGGTGAGAACCCTCCTTCTGGTTGCACGGGGCTGTCTTCTTGCTGCATCCTTCCATGGTAGAGAGGGGAGAGCAAGAGCAAACAATTGTGTCTCTTCTTACAGGGGCACCAGTCTCATTAATGAGGGTTCCATCCTCATAGCCCAATTACGTCTCAAAGGTAACACCTCCCCAAATCATCACATTGGGGTTTATGATTTCAACATTTGATTTTTGGGGGGTGATGCAAACATTCAGCCCATAGAACTTTTCCTATTTCTGTTCTTATCAGGCTCTATGGCAAGTTGTAGATTTGTAAATCCCCTGTTAATAAAGAGATGTACCTAGCCGAATTCTCACACCTTGGTTTGTTATTTCAAAACACTAAAATTTTTTTAGCATTACTTAGTAGTAGATATGTTTCAATCAAAGATACATAAGAAAAAGAATAAGAGTCAACTGTTTTATTTTTAAAGGTGGGGGAGGCATTTTATTTTATTTTTTAAACTTTCCTAACCCACAAATTCTCCTATTACATTTCTTATGAAAACAAGACTAGAAGAGACTAAAGTGAAGACACTGAGCCTCCTCACTGACTGACATTTATTGCTGAGAAAAGTTTAAGCCGCTTTATATCTTCCACATCTCCCATAACTTCTATTTTGGCATAATGCTAAAAGAGTATTCTACATATTTAAATATAATGAAGACTATAGTATATTCAAAAGTTGGATTACATTGACTGGTCAATTCAAACAACCGTTAATGGTTGTCAATGTAATCCAACTTTTGAATATACTATAGCCTTCATTATATTACATTAAATGCAATAAATGCAGCTTAAACTTCCTCAGCAGTTTAAGCAGCTTAAGCTACACTACTGTACTGTTATAATAGACTAACGCAATGCTCCATTGTTTGTGTTCATTCTGAGTCTGCAAATTTAGTTCTTTCAATTCATTCTTTTTTAAATTTAATTTAATTTAATTTTTATTTATTTTGTATTATACTTTAAGTTCTGGGGTACATGTGCAGAATGTGCAGGTTTATTATGTAGGTATACACATGCCATGGTGGTTTGTGGCACGCATCAACCCATCATCTACATTAGGTATTTCTCCTAATGCTATCCCTCCCCTAACCCTCCACCCCCTGACAAGCCCTGGTGTTGATGTTCCCCTCCCTGTGTCCATGTGTTCTAATTGTTCAACTCCCACTTACAGATGAGAACATGTGGTGGTTGGTTTTCTGTTCTTGTGTTGGTTTGCTGAGAATGATGGTTTCCAGCTTCATCCATATCCCTGCAAAGGACATGAACTCATTTTTTAATGGCTGCATAGTATTCCATGGTATATATGTGCCACATTTTCTTTATGCAGTCTATCATTGATGGCCATTTGGGTTGGTTCCAAGTCTTTGCTATTGTGAACAGTGCTGCAATAAACATGTGTGCATGTGTCTTTATTGTAGAATTATTTACTTTAATTTGAGATAGAGTCTTGCTCTGCTGCCCAGGCTGGAGTGCAGTGGCACGATCTCAGCTCACTGCAACCTTCGCTTCCCAGGTTCAAGTAATTCTCCTGCCTCAGCCTTCCAAATAGCTAAGATTACAGGTGCCCACGACCACAGTCAGCTAATTTTTTGTATTTTTGATAGAGACAGGACTTCACCACGTTGGCCAGGCTGGTCTCAAACTCCCAACCTCAGGTGATCCACCCACCTCGGCCTCCCTAAGTTTTATGATTACAGGCATGAGCCACTGCGCTGGGCCTCAATTCACTCTCTTAGCCAGAAAAATCAGTCAAATAGTAGATTACTCCACAATTAAATTATAATTAAAATAATCTGACAAACTTAATCATCAACGTTCTTTTATTTCTTAATATATATATTTTAAATTTCCTAACTAAAATGCATTGATTTAGTAATTTTTAAAGTGTTCTTAGTATTCATATTTTGTACAAGTGCATGGCACATACATAAATTTAAGAAATATTAAACTTAATAAGATAACAAGAATTTCAAGTACTTTTTATGTTTCAGACTCTACTTTTTTATTTAGTATTTTAAGTTGTTTACCGTTTTTAAAGGATAATGAGCATGCAGTATAAAATGCTTACATATTATTTATGTAACTCTGGAATTGGTTATTTTGATGACAGTGCTAAATTCTTATGCCTCTGTGTTTTTTTTTTAAATTACTACTGATAGCACTGTTAGATTTTCTACTCTCAATTTTATAAAAGTGGAAAAAAATAACATTTATTTATATTTTAGGTAAAAATTTGAAAATCTATAATTTTAACAACTTATTTTCCATAACCTAAATGTGACTGTATGCTTTGAATATGTATAAACAGTGAATATTTATTTTAATAAATACTGCTTTGCAGTCTATGTAAACCATGCAGAAGCAAATTTATTTGGGATTGATTACAGATTTAATAGCTCATCTCATGGGGACATAAGATCAAATTAAAGTATTAATAATATTCTGACACAATCTATTTGATACTCCAGGCAAAAATATTACGATGGATCACAATGCAGGAAAACATGGTATTGGTTATTCTAGGTAAATAAAGGGTAGGAAATTTATTATACTTTTTTATTTTGGCCCCATGAGGTAAGATTTGGTCTTAAATGCTAAATGATCATAGTATGAACCCAACAGCTTAGAATTTCTGAGCCAACGTAAAATTGCTTTAGTGACGTTTAGTAAACAAATATTTTTGGATGTTTCTTTTTAACCAGGCAGTATGCTGGGCATGGGGAATATGAAGATGACAGAAGCACACATAATCCCAGTTTATTAGTTCATGTTTGCTATTTGTTTTATATGTTATGAAAGAAAACAAACGAATAGAAAATTCAAATAAACAGAAAACAAATAGTGGATAATGTGGACATGTTTACTTTAGAAAGGTGACTGGAAGTGGCCTTTCTGTGGAGGCATTATTGAATGGGAGATTTAAAAATCGAGAAGAATGGCCAGACGCAGTGGCTCACACCTGTAATCCCAGCACTTTGGGAGGCCAAGGCAGGTGGATCACATGAGGTCAGGAGTTCGAGACCAGCCTGGCCAACATGATGAAACCCCATCTCTACTAAAACTACAAAAATTATCTGGGTGTGGTGGCGAGCACCTGTAATCCCAGCTACTTGGGAGGCTGAGGCAGGAGAATTGCTTAAACCTAGGAAATGGAAGTTTCAGTGAGCGGAGATGGCACCATTGCACGCCAGCCCTGGGGGCAAGAGCAAAACTCCATCTGAAAAAAAAAAAAAAAAAAAAAAAGTTCAAGAAGATGGTCATAGGAACCACAGGGGGAAGAGCAGTCCAGAAAAGTATGGTAGCCCTTGGCTAATGTGAAGAAATTAAGAGAAGTTCAGTTTAGCTTCAGAGTAGATCACATTGGATTATATTGAAGACAAACGTGAATTTATATTTTATTTCAAGTAATAAGCAAACAGCCCTTCGTAAACATAAAAGATAAATTGTGCAATTTATATTTTTGAAAAGTCATTCAGTTTGCTGTGTTGATATTGGGGAGTTATATAAAAGGTGGGAAGACCCTTTCCATGGCTGTCACAGTAAGATAAGAGAGCTGATGGTGGCTTTCACTAGGGGAGGGGAGATGAAATTTGTAAGGAGTCAGGGAGAACAACTGTGATAGTAATAGTGATTGTAATATATAGTGGCCGAGGATATTTACAAGAGGAATTATAATGTTGCATAATGGAATCTAGGTTAGACAAAAGAAAAAAAGGGATGTCAGAAGATACTAAATCATGAAAATAGAATGAGAATAATGTCCTAAAACTTACAATGAAATTAAATAATTGAGATACTGGGATTTTAAAGCAAGTATTACGGGAGACAGGAGGTTGTAGTTGGGAAACAAACTTCTAGAAATAAAATTTCAAAGGTAGCCTAAAATCTGAAGATGATACATCTCGCAGGTGGCTGTATTAGTCCATTTGAGCTGCTGTAACAAAATGCCTTAGACTGGGTCATTTGTAAACAGCAGAAATGTATTGTTCACATTCTGGTGGCTGGAAAGTATAGGATCAAGTTGCTAGCAGACACAGTGTCTGTTGAGGGCTTGCTCTCTCCTTCACAGCTGGCACCGTCTTGCTGCATCCTCACATGATGGAAGGGACAAACAGGGTTGCTCAAGCATCTTTTACAAGACCATTAATTCCGGTCATGCCCTTACCACCTCCTAAAGCCTCCACCTCTTAACCCTATCACAATGGCTGTTACATTTCAAAATAAGAATTTGTAGGTCACACCAACTTTCAAACCTTAATGGTGTCCATGGCAGTGGATAGATAGGTAACTTGGAGGGGAAGGAAAGATAAATGGTAAGACAGACTGAGGCAGTAGAGTGTCAGATAGTCAAGCTCTGCAGAGGTGGAATTCAAAGTGATTAATGACAGGCATTCAGGGAAAGGAGAACAAAGTCTTCAGTGAATTAGATGAAGTTAATAGAAGTTAAAAAATAGAGTCTGGACTTTTAAATATAATTGTTGAGCTTTAAAAGCAATCTAGAAGTTGAAGCTATAAACAAAGCTACAATTATTCATTAAAGTACTATAAAACTAAGCAATCTTCTCATCTCAAATGTAGAGATAATTATATTTGATTTGAGATTACATAAATTGAATTTCAACCTTAGCATGATAAAGCCCTTTGAGAGTCTTAGAAGGAAGCTGCTGAATGTATACAACTTATTACCATTAGAAAAGCAAACTTAACCCTGAAATCTGTACTCGGAATGCATTTTATTTTTCTAATTTTTTATTTTAAGAGCAGCTGTAGTACAAAACACAATTCCGTTTAAATAGATACATAGTATAGTATTTAATATGACTTCAGATTTGCTTATTGTGCTTTATTATCTAAGTAAAATAAAAAAAAGTCTTCCTTCACAAAGCAATAGATTTATTGTGCAAAGGCAAAGACCGCTTCAGTTTGAATTTCTTGCCAAACCAGATAATTAAAACATACAAACAAATGCTGATTTTTTTCATAGAATATAAATACTGATATAAGGAGACATACATTATTGGAAAGGCAATTATACATCAAGAGTTTGTCCAAAAGAGAAGATGCCATCTGGCGTTTCTAATCTGATGTATGACTAATCTGAGATTGAATTTATCACAGAAAAACCTGTAATCATAAGACCTTTGGAAAGTTCAAATTATGCATGATCAGAAAGCATTAGCATCACCTGTGAATCAGGAATGCTTCTGCTCTAAGGAAAAGTCTCTTGATTCAAAACTTTTTCAATTTTTATTACCCCAGTTTTTTCTTCCCACAGTTTCCATCTGTCTGGCACAAGAAATCTTTGGCTTAAAAAACAAATAGCAGGATGAGAAAATCTTAGAGTACAAACTCTATACACAATGCATAAATAAAGTTTAATATATTTAAAATATTTTTTATTTTCTTTGAATTCCCTCCTAAATACTGGCTATATTTCTTTGGGTTCCTTCCTAAATGTGAGTATCAGCTAACATTATAAGACAAAACATGTAATTAAAAATTTGGTTTCATTGCTAATTATCCATTCCTGGAATTCTAGGCTGAAAGACAGTGCTTAGTTTTAATGTTCGACTAAGGTGTTTCTAAAAAACATTATGCATCTGGAACAGTGATTTCTAAAGTCCAGGGTTATTTCCACAGACTTATATTCTTACCAGAGAAGTTTAGTCATTTACTGACATGGTAAATCATTTAGCTCTGAATTTTTGTTTCCTCTTCTCTGTGGAGGTAGATGACGTTAGATGAAGCAAAAGATGATTTCTACCACTCTTTATTCTTTGGATTCCAGTGATGTAACTTAACTCCAAAACTTATAAAAGAAAATGAAGTCCACTGTGCAAATGTGCAACAGAAATAGGAAGGCTTTGGTTGAAAATTTGAGTAAAATAAAATTGACATCATATAATTCTAACAGTGCTATTGAAGCCATGCATCTGATAGCATTGCTGCTTTAATTCATAATTTATAAGAATGAGGAAGAGCTGGCTAACATGTCTGCATCTGTCAACCTTAATGTGTTACGATTACTAAAAATCTGTTATTAAGTGAAGAACTGCTAGTCTTCTTTTGTGTTTAGCAGACAGATCTTAAAAAAATGAAATCTATGGAACAGATTTGACAGAGCCTAGGAAAGAGAAGGAATGCCATAGCGTTAAGAGCTCATCCTCTGAGTTAGATAAACTATATGTTCATTCTGTCTTTCCCAGTTTTAGGGGTGGGAAATCCGCTCCCCCTAATCCTCATATTTGTTTATAAAATATTATTAAATGAATAGAGTTTTGATAATTAAGTACATGTTATATAATGAAGTCTATGTTATATAATGAAGTATGAAGTAATGACCTTCATATAGTTGACCTCACTATATTATGTGTACATACACATAATACATGTATGCGTATGTGTATGTATATGTATACTTGTAAATGATTACTAGATATTCAAAATTTTGCTCAGAGAATTTACATCACAAATATTATTCTACTCTGTAGCTTCTTCCATTAAAAAGGCATGTGCAAAATTCAAGTTCATAAAACCATTTCTTACGTAGCAGGAAAATCACCATCTCCACTATATTTTAAGGTTTTTAGAAAAATCAGTTGACATTAAGATGATGTATTAGTCTGTTTTTACACTACTATAAAGAGCTGCCTGAAACTGGGTAATTTATAGAGAAAAAATGTTTAATTAACTCACAGTTTCACATGGCTGGGGAGGCCTCAGGAAACTTACAATCATGGCAGAAGGTGAAGCAGGCACATCATACAAAGTGGCAAGTGAGAGAGAGAGACAGGCAGGCAGGCAGGCAGACAGACAGATAGAGGAAGCCACCACTTATGAAACCATCAGATCTCATGAGAACTCACTATCACAAGAACAGCATGGGGGGAAACCGCCTCCATGATCCAAACACCCCGCACAGGTCCTTCCCGAGACAGGTGGAGACTACAATTTAGATGGCAATTCAAGATGAGATTTGGGTGCGGACACACCAACCCATATCAGATGGTAAAAGAGATTTAATTTGCCATGTAAATACATCACAGATGTAATCTTTTACCTTTTTGTGTCTACTTTGTTGCATGTCATTCACTCTATACATTTATCTATCCCTTGGTCACTGCAAAATATAGAAGTGCCTACTAAACCACATTAAATTACTCTCAGTGTGATTTTTTAAATGTGCTCTAATACTGCTTTAATCAGACTGTCTCAATAACCATAGCAGCTCATTGTACAGCTGTTAGATAAAAAGAGTTTTACTCAATTGCCTCGAAGTTTACTTGATTTTGGAACTTTGCATGTCGGAGTCACTGATAATGTTCTAGAAATGGTTTCTGCAAATTTGCAGATTAACAGACCATTTCTATGAGTTACTTATGTTTGAGTTCTCTAAATCTAATTTAAATAAGTAGCCATTTTCCTCAAGGAGCAATTTTATAAAGAAGCAACTATTAATGGGGATCTGTATATGGATTGTTTAATGTGACTATGAAGTTTTAAATTTTTTTCTTAGAGAACAGAAACACCAAATCTGAACAATAAACCAAATAAACTTCTCAAATGCTTAAATTAGAAAATAAAATTAGATAAGCATAATAAAATTAGAAAAACATATTTTTATCTTGAAGAGAAATTATTTCTACTCCATAATTTGTTTTTAGAATAATTCCTAAGTAACGATTATTTACACATTCTACAGGAAATTATTCTTCTGTCTGCACATTGGTGGTTTCTAACTCTAGTTGGGGAGAAGGATTTTACTGACTGATAATCAGCAAAATATAAAGTAATGAGAATACACCACCAAAACTTGAGAATACCAAGTGCTCTTTAAAACATACTGATATATAAACTCTCAAAATTTCCCCGTATTATTTTTCTGAGATTGTTTCACAGGCAGAATTCTTAAGTTTATAAGTACTGTGATTTCAGCATTTGGCATCAGAAGAAAACAGCAGGCCTGAGAAGCTTCTACTTACAATATTGAAAAAGAAAAGTGAAGAACAGATTTTAGAAACAGAATATGGGGAATGTAAAGCCCCTTTTTCACTGCATCATATACAGACTATCTTAAATTTATTATTAATATATTAACAGATAAAGCCTTTTTTTATTATTTTTAGATTTCATGTTCTATCTAAATTCATAGTGGGCTTTGCTGCTTTAGGATCCAGGTGATAATATTTGTCATACACTGTTTCATAGCTGCAAATTACGTAATATTTTCTAAGCACCCACTAAAGACAAACTTTCTACCATTCTCAGTGCCATTAAAGCATCTTGTACCTACATCTATACCTTAAAGTTTTTAAATGCCACCAGCCCATGAAAATGCAGCCCAGTTTTAGTCTGGCATGATTTGTAGACTTCTTTTTGGCTGCTGGGCTTGACAATTATGGATAAAATCCAATTTGTCAAAATACACATGATAAATTCTTAGTAAGATAACACTTTTGTAGGGTAAAAAGAAACTAATTTATGCAATTGTATAAAATGATATTTTTAAAGCATATCACCCAGTGACCTTATCATTAGCCTTATTATTGCCAGCTTGTTCTAAAATGTTAACTAAGACTTTGGTCTCTCTGGCAGAGCAAGAAACTCCATGTGGTAGATAGAATCATCGTGGTTCTTCATGGCCTGGCTAGATGTGTGGATCTTTCCCAAAAGGAAAGGTAGGAGATAATTAATGGCTGGTTGCCATAATCTATAATATATGAATTACACAAATTGCCTAGAAATCCTAAATAAACCCAGGTTTTACACATTTTATAAGAAGATAAAACTTTACAGATATATCGGGTTTTATATGTAATGTTTAATACATTATACACTGTAAAAATTTAACTTTTAATACAGCTTAGGTTTTGTTTCTAATCCCAGTGCTATAGACTGGATGGTTTCATCCCACCAAAATTCGTATGTTGAAATTCTAACCTCCAGTGTGATGGTATTAGGAGGTGCAGCCCTTGGTAAGTAATGAGGTCATGAGGGTGGAGCCCTCATAAATGGGATTCGTGCCCTTATAAAATAGATCTCAGAGAGCTACCTCCTCCCACCATGTGAGGACATAGCAAGAAGACATTTATCTATAAACCAGGGGGGCAGCCTTGACTTGACCTAGAATCTACTGGTGCCTTGCTCTCAAATTTTCCGGGTTCCAGAACTTTAAGAAATAAATGTATGCTGTTGATGAGCTCCCCAGTTTATAGCATTTTGTTATAGCAGCCCAAATGGATGAAGGCACCCTGTTTTTCAAGAACACAGTAAAATCTTGCTATAGCATGATAATAGAGAGAGAGAGACTTCTAAAGGGAAAGCATTTTGAAATGACTAGTGCAAAGTAGGTAATTACCATTTTTTGCAACATAGAGCTAGTTAATACTAATTTTTAAGCTGGCTTTCAACTCCAGCTATCCAAGTGCCACACCTGTTGTTCCAGGAGCTGTCATCTGCCCTAGGGATTTTCCTCTTATTATAATTTAGCAGTATAAGTAAAGCAGACATTTATTTAGGTTGGTGCAAAAGTAATTGCGGTTTTGTCATTGAAAGTAATGGCCAAAGTAATAGAAACATAATTTTTCTGTGTCTGTTAACAGAGAAAGAAAGAATTAACTAAATGTATCTTTGTGCTTCTTTAGACAATAATGCAATACAGTAATGAGGCAATGCCTATTGCTTTAGGTGGAGGCAATCTTTCTTATTCTTTAATAATTCTGAGCAGAAATTTCAGCTCAACCGATACAGCAAATAGCATTTCCCAAGACATTTATTTGCTTTCTGGCACAACTGTTGGTGATAATCATTCAGCTGGTTTTCTTCTATAGAGGAGATAATATTAGCAATGCTGCCCAGTCCCTGAATTGTTTCAAGTAAGGAAACTTTTATAATGAAGAAATCAGTTCTATGTTGTGAATTACAAATAAGGTTAAATGAGACCCATACTTAGTTTATGGGGTGGCAGAGTGGAGAGAAAGAAAAAAAATTATTAGCTGTTGACAAACAGGCAGGAGGGCTGTCCTACTGAAGACTATGCTAACCACACAGCATAGGATAAAACTCATTTAGAGCAGGTGTGAATGGTGGGGGAACAAGTCTGGGTTTGATTTTGACATAGGGTTGATTTTTCAGGAATAAGTTAAATTAGGAGATCTACTACCAGCAACCCCCAGGGTCTTCTTGTCAACCATCATTACCAGAGCAATATCCAAGTGAGGAGTGGGTTTTGGGTCATATATCCAGGGAGAAAAAGATAAATTAATATTATAAAGCTGTTTAGTGGGTGCAGCTGACATTTTCCAGTATTTGGTGACATAGATCTAAGAAGGTTAAATTTACGCCTATAAATATAATGGCAAAATGGGCTTTGGCATAGGCTTGGTCTAGTGTATAGCCTGAAAATAAGGGAAATCAATGAATAAAACCCCCTATGATAGCAAATACAGCTCCTATTGATAGGATGTAGTGAAAGTGGGCTACAACATAGTATGTGTCGTGTAATACAATGTCTAACGATGAGTTTGCCAATACAATGCCGGTTAAGTCCCCCATGGTAAAGAGAAAAATAAAGCCTAAGGCTCAAAGTATTGCAGGGGATCACTTGGTATTGCTTCCGTGAAGTGTGGCAAGTCAGCTGAAGACCTTAACACTGGTAGGAATTGCAATAATTTTAGTGGCAGAAGTGAAGTAGGCTCATGTATCTACGTCTATACCCACTGTAAACATGTGATGAGCTCATACAATAAAGCCTAAGAACCCAATTGATATCATAGCTCAAACTATACCTATGTACCCAAATGGTTCTTTTTTTCCTGAGTAATATGTTACAGTATGAGAGATTATTCCAGACCCAGGTAGAATGAGGATATAAACTTCAGGGTGACCAAAGAATCAGAATAGATGTTGATATAATATGAGATCTCCTCCTCCGGCTGGATCAAAGAAAGTCGTGTTGAGGTTACAGTCTGTTAGTAGTATGGTGATGCTGGGAGCTAAGACTGGTATAGAGAGGAGTAGCAGGACTGCTGTGATTAGGACTGATCAGAAAAATAGGGGAGTTTGATACTGAGATATGGCAGGGGATTTTATGTTGGTAATAGTGGTGATGAAATTGATAGCTCCTAAAATAGAGGAGATGCCTGCTAGATGAAGTGAGAAGATAGTGAGATCTACAGAGGCCCCCAGGTGGGAGAAATTTCCTGCCAAGGGGGGATAAACTGTTCAACCTGTCCCAGCACCGGCCTCTACTATGGCGGATGCGAGTAGTAGTAGGAAGGAGGGGGGAAGAAGTCAGAAGCTTATGTTATTTCAGCGGGGAAATGCCATATCAGGAGCACTGATTATTAGAGGTACTAACCAATTTCCGAAGCCTCCAATTATAATGGGTATTACTATAAAGAAAATTATAATGAATGTGTGAGCTGTAACAATAACATTGTAAATATTAGCTAATTATTAGACCAGAAACCATGAAAAGGCTTTTCTAGTGAAGCTCCGGTGATGTTTCAGCTGGAAATCCTTGTGGTGAACCCCGTCACCAGGCATTTATCTTGGCAAGGTTTGTCCAAGTCAACCTATGAAAGGAATTCTGTTGACTCACTCTGATTGTTTGAAAACCATATAACATGAACCACATAATGGGAGTACTTCCCAAATATGTTTATATCACTATACACAGAAAATGTGACATTTATAGGCCACACTAGGGTTAACAGACAAGCCTGTCAAGGTCAAGGTGGGTGGTGGTGGTCGGGTGTGCTATGAGGTCTTGAACCTGGCCATCCTGACATGGCTCCTCTACCTACTTGAGATATCTCATCCATCAGATAATATCTCAGGACTCTAAGTAACACTGAATATGTACTGCAAAGAATCCAAAGCTCTTCTTTTTCTGCAGCTACCATATTTTTTAAGGGCTATAAGCAGAACATTTTATAATGTAAACCTAGTTCAAATCATAGTACTTGAACATGTTATTTTGGAGTTTCCAAAAGATTCAACATTTCAGATGCTTTAGGAAACAATAGTGCTAATGAATTCAAGGTAGATGATAACTTTCTCTACCATAAGACTTGTAAAGTGTGTCCACACTTTACATTAAGAAGTATTAAAGTCATTAAGTCATTAAGAAGTATTCATACCTCAGGCCGAAATATTTTAGAAGAATCCTGCTGATGATCGCTGTATCAGTCTTGGCACGTGGGTCTGTTTTACCCGTTGCCAATATCATAAATGCTCTTAAATTTTTTCACGTGAACAAATGGAATCTGAATATATTTACATGTGGATTCCCAAGGGCGAAGTGAAAGAAAGTGAGCCATTTTATTAGTCTTGAGTGTCTCTCCCCAATCCCCTACCCTGTTGTTGTGGCTAACAATAAAACATCTCCAGTATTACTAATGAGCCATGCTGGAGAAATTTGGGGACATATCATTCATGTTCAAATCATCCTGGTATTACCCCTTTACAGTTTATGCCAGGACAAGGGTTATACAATAGAAACAGAATGAATACTCTAGTATTTTGAGCTCCTATTGGGGAGCAACAAACATGACCTGAGGAGGGAGAAAAAAGACATCATGACTGTCTTCAAAGTTGCTTTCTCTTTCCTTTTATTTGCTTTTAATTTAATTAGCGAAGGCCAGGATCTGAAAGAGCTGCCAAGAGAGACTGCTCTGTTGATAAAGTAGAGAGAGAAAGCAATTTAGGAATGAGAAATAACCACAGCCTTGGCTGTGTTCTTGGGCAGAAAACTATTTTTTTTTTTAACAGCCTGAGTAGAAAGAAACCTAAGTACCATTAACAATTTAGCTTCTTCAGGAGTAAGAAACCCTCATTATTTTAATAATTTTTCTCAGCCAAGAAGCACCCAAAGGCATTATGAAAGGGGTGATAACTGATGCTTTTTAATGTATAAGTGAACATTCTGCAGGAGAGCTGCCAGTTCTGGCACCTGGGTAGAACGCAGAGGCAAGGAGGAAATTTCACCACCTCACAGAGCACAAAGGGCAGAATGGAGACCAATTTTATTTCCTCTCTGACCTACCAGTTTGTTTCCTTTTTTATCTACCATATATAGGTTTCACTTACTACCTTTTAAATACATTGACTGTTTGTATCTATGTAGTCATACAGGATTATTAACTTAGTTTATATCTATGTAGTCATACAGGATTATTGACTTAGTTTATATCTATGCAGTCATACAGAATTATGTTTAAATGATACTATTCATAGATCTAAAACAGTTCATGGTAACAAGCATATCAAAAGGCAAGCATATCATGCAGCGTGATGACTAGACCTAATAATACGTTGCATACTTGAAATTTTCTGGGAGAGATTTCAAGTGTTCTCACCACACAAAATGGTTACTAGGTAAAGTGATGGATATGTTAGCTTGTTTGTGGTACTCATTTCACTATGTATATGTGTGTCAGAACACCACATTATATATTTTAAATATATACAATTTTTATTTGTCAGTCACACCTTAGTAAAGCTGCAGACAGGGACGGTGTGGGCAGGGGATACAAGCACAAAAGTTTGTAACATGTTCATCTAGGCTACTGTTTTCAGTGTCGTAAAAAATTGCAAAATAATATAAACACATAGCTAAATTAGTGAGTATTGTACTTTTTCTTTGGAACTATTCTTTTTTCAGAAGGCTTTTTATACAGCTATTATTAATACTTTACCTCAGATGTTAATAAATAGTTTATTGTGCCTGCTCAGATTTCTTAAATGTATTATTAATAATTACCTAATAATAATAACTGATGCTTTTTAATATGTAAGTGAACAACATAAATATTTAATATTTGTGTATCACTTAATATTCATTATTGATAATATATTATTAAATATAAATGATATTCAATTTATTATTGTTATTTAAAAATTAATTTATTATATTTTATATATATCTCATTCAATGTTGGTAACACATTTCTGAAAACAGACGTTCTGCTTGAGAATGTAAACATTACTTTAAAAGGGAAATAATTACAATTTATTTACAACGCTTATCAATTTCTCAAAATGTAACAAATATACAGAAAAAAATGCTTCAATATCAGTAACAAACAATCATGCCAAGGTGTAAAAAGCCTAAAGCACCACTTCTGCTTTCTGATCACCGAAAATTAACATAGTTGTTACCTACCAGATATAGCAACACAGCAATATATGCTCAAAACCAGTAGCACTTGCAATGTACCACTTCTTTGCTGACTTTTAGGGAGCTTTTCAAACCATTTACACATGATTCTGATATTCCTCCAGTTGTATTGTAAGTAAAACAATGTCCCTAAGGGGAACATTGACTTTTCCCCTTGGGGACATTATGTTCTGAGATATTAGTATCATTTTCCTATATGGTCATTAATTGAAACTTGTTAAGAGTTAGATGTATACCATTCAGTTTGTATCTTAAAAACTGGGGGGCATTCTGGCCGGGCACAGTGGCTCACGCCTGTAATCCTAGCACTTTGGGAGGCCGAGGCTGGTGGATTGCCCGAGCTCAGGAGTTCGAGACCAGCCTGGGCAACATGGTGAAACCCCGTCTCTACTAAAATCAGTGTGCGCCTGTAGTCCCAGCTACTCGAGGGGCTGAGGCAGGAGAATTGCTTGAACCCGGGAGGCGGAGGTTGCAGTGAGACGGGATGGTGCCACTGTACTCCAGTCTGGTGGCAGAGGGAGACTCCGTCTCAAAAACAAAAACAAACAAAAATGTAAAAAAAAGAAAACAAAACAAAACTGAGGGGCATTCTTGCAGATAAAGACTTCTTCATGAAAATATAACCATTTGAAACAAGCTTGTTTGTTTATTTTATTGCCTCTATCTTTCTACTCCTAAAGTACACCCACAGATACAATTTTTAGTCACTCACAAATGTCCGCAGTTGACTCTCTTCCTGTCATTCTCTCTAATTCTCAGGCAGTTTCTCTACACAAGGTGTCAAAAATGATTCATAGCTTTCTTAGGTTTACATGGTTTATGCCAATCACCAGATCATAAGAGCAGAGAGCTTCTCTCTTCCCGAATGCACATTCAATCCTGAAAAAGAACTCTGATTGACTCCACTTGAGCCATCCATGCTGAATGAATTAACATGTGGAAGGTTATAGGGTACTCGAATTGGACAACTTGGACATGAGAATCTATTCCTGTACAAATGGGGAGTCAGGAGATGACAAGGAGGATTTCTAGAAAAGAAAAAATTCTGGATAGACACAAATGGAAATAACAGATTTTCATCAAATTCCATGTTCAGGGCAGTTTATCCATCCCAATCACCCTGAAAGATATATTAGGAAGTCAGCACTGAATTCTCATCTTTCTTTCCTCCTTCCCAGATCAATACGAAAAAGAGTTACATTCATCTAAATGTCTTTCTCATATGGCTTGAATCATTGGAATGTTATATGTTACAGGAGATTACAGTTCCTACAATAAAGCAGTGCATTGGCAGGGAAAAATTAAATATATATGCATGTTTTCCCAAGATTTCTAGTTATATTCATGTAAGTTTGGGTCGTCTCAATTCAGGGTGGGTGATTGTGTCATGCTTTGACCACAGTAAGAAATTCAGTAGTAGATTTTCTTTAATACCTTTGCCATTGTGCCTTCAAGCACGTGGGAAGAGATATGCATTAGAGAAAAAAGAAAGCTATTTCTGTTGTCAAAAGTAAATCTCTTATTATTATAATTTGCTTGTGCTTTGAATTGTGGCAAGAAAACAAATAGCACAAAAAATAGTAATACCTCGTAGCATAGAAAATATTTCCTTTTTAAAAATTAGTATACTTATACTGTAATGAAATTGTTTTCCATCTCTATATGGAACCACATATATAAAGTAAGGCAATCAAATATTAAGTAAAACTTTTTCATTAATATTTTATTAGGAGGTGTATGAAGCAAGGTTAAGAAGATGGGAGATGAAGAATGATGAATGGTGACATGCTAAATTCTGTTAAAAATGAGAAACAAGGCCGGGTGTGGTGGCTCACACCTGTAATCCCAGCACTTTGGGAGGCCGAGCCGGGGAGATCACCTGAGGTCAGGAGATGGAGACCATCCTGGCCAACATGATGAAACCCCATCTCTACTAAAAATACAAAAAAATTAGCGGGGCATGGTGGCATGTGCCTGTAATCCCAGCTACTCGGGAGGCTGAGGCGGGAGAATCGCTTGAACCAGGGAGGTGGAGGTTGCAGTGAGCCAAGATCGCGTCATAGCACTTGCTTGGCGACAAAGTGAGACTCCATCTCAAAAAAAAAGAGAAATAAAATAACCTTTTAGGTCAGATACAATAGGTGGTCACATGAAAATTACCTTCATAAGAAAAAGGAAATTAAAGAGGAACTCAAATTTTTAGTGTCTGGGAAGTAACCTGAGATCAAAAGAGAATAGTGAGAAGTCAAATACAGGTTATGGAACAATGCAATTTCAGAAGGGGCTTGATTCATAGTGTCTGTATCATAGGGGTCTAATTATTCAATGTAGGGGACTAATCTATAAAACTTCATATAAAGCTGTTTATTGATGTCTCTGTTGAGATTCTGAACTTTCATCACAATTTGTCCTATTCTGCAGCTTTTTTGGTAACCAGGCTTCTTTGTCTTATCTCTTATTTTGTAATTTGACTTAATTTTCCTACAGGATCCAATCAGCATTTAACTTAGCAGTTTTCCCTTGGTTTTCAACTTCAATAAGATTCATATTTTAAAAAGTAATTTCTTTCAGTCTGGAACATTAGCATGGGATAAATAAAAAAACTGAAAATGTTTTATGTCCTCAAAATCATTACATTTGGTAATTTTAATGATGTTAAATATGTATTATATGTTTGAAGGGTTTGAATTCATGTAAATTGGCAGGTGGACCACAATTATGTAGTTAAATTCTATTTAAAATAAAAGGGTCATATATGCTACCTCATCCACTTGTATCAGTTCCCCACTGTGTTCTCCTTTGTGAATGATTTCACCACGCAAAGGTGATCTGAAGCAATAAAGCAACCCTACACTCATCCTACATACTCCAGTGTATGTTTGAGCAGCACTGGATTCAAAGGAAGAGGCCATCAGTCACTAAGCATGAAGAATACATATCAGGGCCATTGCCATAGCTTTATCAAAGATCCAGTCTACTCCAGGCCTTTTTAAATGTTTGTTGCGTTACATTAATACACATTTATGGGGGTACATGTGAAATTTTGTTACATGCAGAGAGTGCATAATGATCAATTGGGGATATTTAGGGTACTCATTGATTTATCATTTGTGTTGAGTACGCTTCAGGTCCTATATTCTGGGTAATTTTAAAGTACAATATATTGTGGTTAACTATAGTCACCCTGCTCTTCTATCAGATTAGAACTTACTCCTTCTATCTAACTGTATGTTTGTACCTACTAATCCCCTAGTTTTTTTGATGGCTGTGTTCTCACAAGGACTATTCCTAAAGGAGGACCTAATTGCTAAGATTTATACAATGGGGGTTTCTTTTGGAAATCTGTCTTTAAAAGAGGAGATGCTTGTGGGAAGGAAGGGGTAGTTGGAGACTGTAGTCGTTAATTTTATATGTCCACTTGGCTAGGCTATAGCACCCTTGATTCAATCAAACATGAATCTGGGTGTTGCTATGAAGATATTTGTGTGTAGCATCTACAGTCAGTTGACTTTAAGTAAAGGAGATTATCCTCCGTACTGTGTGAGTGGGTCTTATCTAATCAATTGAAGCTCTCAAGAACAAACGGATTTTCCATGAGGAAGAAGAAATTCCAGCCTTAAAGCCTGTCTGAGAGTTTCGAGCCTGCCAGCCTATCCTGCAGATTTCAGACATGCCTATCCAGATCCCATGATCATGCAAGCCAAGATCAAGTCCTTGAAATACACCTTTTTACATACCTGCCCTCCCCCACCCCCCACACACAGAGGATATACATATATACCTTCTACTGGCTTAGTGTTGGTCTGGTGGATACAGAAATCATATTAATTATTCATTTTATTCCTGTTACATCATACTGACCTCAGCCTGACAACATACCAGATTTCTCCCTTGCTCTAAGTTTTGGAGGGGTAGATGAAGTTCCTGATATATCACGTATGTCCTGATATACTTGGTAGACCTTAAGTATTTATATTTAACAAAATGAAACCATGATCATTTTGAAGCAAAAGATATCTGAAGTTGGAATGAGAAACTTATGATTTCTTTATGAATATGAGATAATTTACTTGGGCATCATCCTTAGAGTAGCTTAATTTTTAAGGATATTTTTTCTTCTCTAACTATACTAAATCAACAGTGGAAAAATCCCTAAACTCTGGAGGTGTTTTTATCTTACCAGTCTATCTAAGACACATTCAATCATAGTCGCTATTGAATTTGGCATTTCAATTCTTCACTGTCACTTCTCATTAATTATTGGTTCTAATACTGTCTTTCATGACTTCTTCCTTGTCATTTTACTTCAGGAACTCATTATTTCTAATTGCTATTTTATGCCACTCTTTGGTTCATCAGTTTTTAATGTTCCACTTAATTGACTCCGTTGTTTAAATGATGTGAGGAAAAATGGGGTTAATAAATTTATCATTTATCTGATGCATTCTGGTATGAGAGAGCTGAATTTGGTTGTTCCATTTTCTAGATAGAAAAAGTAAGGGAATATTTTCTGCATTCTATTCAGATTGTTATTGCTGAAGCCATCTTATGCTATGACCTTTTAAAATAGTTCCAAAGGCTTTAGAAAAAAATTATAGGTACACTGACATTTGCTTATTGTGAAATTTTATATCATGTTCCTTTTTATGTTGTAATTTGTAGTATTCCACATGACAGATTTTTTTGTTAATTGTACATCAGGTCTCACACCCTTATAATTTAGCCAAGAATTTAAAAAGACAAGTAAATAATTGGTTTTAACAGGCCAGAATATGTCAGGGATATATCTGTGGATTTAAAGTTAAAGAAAAATTACTAGAAAAAAATAGATAAAGAAGTATTTAATGTTTATAGCATTCAGTGCAATTTTTTACATAAAAACAAAGTTTGTAAAATGTAAGCAGGGATATTTTATTGTTAAGGTTAACTTAATGAAAATAAAATATGCATTTTATAAGAAAGAATCTAAATCATAATAAATCTAAAAATTCATTGATTTAAATACCATAGTATTCTCAATTTATGAAACCCTCCTTCGAACAGATGGAATTTAAATATATGACTTGGCCATCTATCTTTGACTCCAAATGTATTTATATGAGTCCTACATGTTAAATTTATTCCTGGAAATTATCATGACCAATAGAAGACTTTTATATATGTGTCACAATAAGCATGAAATAATGTGATCTCTTTCTCCTTTATTACGTATCCTTGCAGCCACCAGACTGCAGTATGTGACTTAATCCCACAGAGATATTTTACACTGAAAGTTTGTCTTTAATTATCTTGCAAATCTTTTTGTATTCTACACAAAATGGTTATTCTAATTCTCAGAGTACAACCACAAGCTAGGTAGGTGTAGATCGTGGCACATGGGCAAAAATATGGTGAGTGTAACTGGAACCACACTAGAAAAAAGGAAATTTGTCATCACAAGTATCTTAAGAATGAAAAATTTGAGGCAGTATTTTATTTGCAATGAATTTATGTTAGTGAACTGATACATAAAATAAACTTTCATACAACATATAATTGATTAAAATAATACATACTTGGAAATTAAGCTCATGGGAAAGTTTTTGAAAAAACAAATTTTATGAGAACTTTTGACATTGGTAAAATATATTTATAACAAAAGTTAATATTTATGGGGCTCTTTCAGAATTTTCAGTCTAAATGTGATAGGAACACAAATTCCAATACATATTCAAGAATCATAGAGAGCATGGTGAAAATATCAACATTCTACTATAAAGACACGTGTATGTATGTTTATTGCAGCACTGTTCACAATAGCAAAGACTTTGAACCAACTCAAATGCCCATCAATGATAGACTGGATAAAGAAAATATGGCACATACACACCATGGAATACTATGCAACCGTATACAAGGGTTGTGAATGCATGTTCTCACTCATAGGTGGGAACTGAACAATGAGAACACTTGGTCATCTACCTTAGGTATTTCTCCTAATGCTATCTCTCTCCCAGCCCCTGACGGGCCCCAGTGCGTGATACAGCCCCCCAATGTCCATGTGTTCTCATTGTTCAGCTCCCACTTATGAGTGAGAACATGTGATGTTTGGTTTTCTGTTCTTGTGTTAGTTTGCTAAGAATGATAGATTCCAGCTTCATCCATGTTTCTTTATAGTCGAATGATTTATAATCCTTTGGGTATATGCCCAGTAATGGGATTTCTGGGTCAAATGGTATTTCTGGTTCTGGATCTGTGAGGAATCACCACACTGTCTTCCACAATGGTAGAACTAATTTATACTCCCACCAACAGTGTAAAAGCATTCCTGTTTCTCCACATGCTTTCCAGCATCTGTTTCCAGCATCTCATTTCCTGAGTTTTTTATGATTGCCATTCTAACTGGCGTGAGATGGTATCTCATTGTGGTTTAGATTTGCATTTCTCTAGTGACCTGTGATGATGAGCTTTTATTCATATGTTTGTTAGCTGCACAAATGTCTTGTTTTGAGAAATGTCTGTTCATATCCTTTGCCCACTGTTTTATGGGTTGTTTTTTTCTTGTAAGTTTGTTTAAGTTCTTTGTAGATTCTGGATATTAGCCCTTTGTCAGATGAATAGATTGCAAAAATGTTCTCCCATTCAGTAGGTTGCCTGCTCACTGTGATCATAGTTCCTTTTGCTGTGCAGAAGCTCTTCAGTTTAATTAGATCCTATTTGTCAATTTTGGCTTTTGTTGCAGTTGCTTTTGGAGTTTTAGTCATAAAGTCTTTGCCCATGCCTATGTCCTAAATGGTATTGCCTATGTTTTCTTCTAGGGTTTTTATGGTTTTAGGTCTTATGTTTAAGTCTTTAGTCCATCTTGAGTTAATTTTTGTGTAAGGTGTAAGGAAGGGATCCAGTTTCAGCTTTCTGCATGTGGCCAGCCCAACACCATTTATTAAATAGGGAATTATTTCACCATTGCTTGTTTTTGTCATGTTTGTCAAAGATCAGAAGGTTGTAGATATGTGGCATTATTTCTGAGGCCTCTGTTCTGTTCCTTTGGTCTATATATCTGTTTTGGTACCAGGACCATGCTGTTTTGGCTACGGTGGCCTTGTAGTTTGAAGTCAGGTAGCGCGCTGCCTCTAGCTTTATTCTTTTTGCTTAGGATTTTCTTGGCTATGTGGGCTCTTTTTTGATTCCATATGAAATTTAAAGTAATTTTTCCAATTCTGTGAAGTAAGTCAATGGTAGCTTGATGGGGTTGGCATTGAATCTATAAATTACTATGGGCAGTATGGCCATTTTCACAATATTGATTCTTCCTCTCCATGAGCATGGAATGTTTTTCCATTTGTTTGTGTCCTCTCTTATGAGCAGTAGTTTGTAATTCTCCTTGAAGAGATCCTTCACATCTCTTGTAAGTTGTATTCCTAGGTATTTTATTCTCTTTGTAGAAATTGTGAATGGGAGTTCACTCATGATTTGGCTCTCTGTTATTGGTGTACGGGAATGCTTGTGATTTTTGCACATTGATTTCGTATCCTGAGACTTTGCTGAAGTTGCTTATCAGCTTAAGGAGATTTTTGGCTGAAACTATGAGGTTTTCTAAATATGCAATCATGTCATCTGCAAACAGACAGTTTGACTTCTTCTTTTTCTAACTGAATACACTTATTTCTTTCTCTTGCCTGATTGCCATGGCCAGAACTTCCATACTATGTTGCATAGAAGTGGTGAGAGAGGGCATCCTTGTCTTGTGCCAGTTTTCAAAAGGAATGCTTCCAGTTTTTGCCCCTTCAGTATGATATTGTCTCTGGGTTTGTCATAAATAGCTCTTACTATTTTGAGATATGTTCCATCAATACCTGGTTTGTTGAGAGATTTTTAGCATGAAGAGCTGTTGAATTTTGTCGAAGGCCTTTTCTGCATCTATTGAGATAATCATGTGTTTCTTGTTATTGGTTCTGTTTAAGTGATGGATTACATTTATTGATTTGCGTATGTTGAATCAGCCTTGCATCCCAGGGATGGAACTGACTTGGTCGTGGTGGATAAGCTTTTTGATGTGCTGCTGGATTCAGTTTGCCAGTATTTTATTGAGGTTTTTCACATAAGTGTTCACCAGGGATATTGGCCTGAAATTTTCTTTTTTTGTTCTCTCTCTGCCAGGTTTTGGTATCAGGATGATGCAGGCCTCTTAAAATGAGTTAGGGAGGATTCCCTCCTTTTCTGTTGTTTGGAACAGTTTCAGAAGGAATGGGTACGCCCTCTTCTTTGTACATCTGGTGGAATTCGGCTGTGAATCCATCTGGTCCTGGACTTTTTTTCATTGGTAGGTTATTAATTACTGCCTCAATTTCAGAGCCTGTTATTGGTCTGTTCAGGGATTCAACAACTTCTTGATTTAGTCTTGGAAGGGTGTATGTGTCCAGGAATTTATCCATTTCTTCTGCATTTTCTAGTTTATTTGCATAGAGGTGTTTATAGTATTCTCTGATGGTAGTTTGTATTTCTGTATGATCACTGGTGATACCCCCTTTATCATTTTTTCTTGCATCTATTTTATTCTTCTCTATTTTCTTCTTTACCATTCTGGTTAGTCGTCTATCTATTTTGTTGATCTTTTCAAAAAAACAGCTCTTGTATTCATTGATATTTTTGAAGGTTTTTTTGTGCCTCTGTCTCCTTCAGTTCTGCTCTGATCTTAGCTATTTCTTGCCTTTTGCTAGCTTTTGAATTTGTTTGCTCTTGCTCCTCTAGTTTTTAATTGTGATGTTAAGGTGTTGAGTTTAGATCATAGGCAGATCATGTCTGTTTAGACATAGGCATGGACAAAGACTTTATGACTAAAACACACTGCTTTAAATGTGTCCCAGAAGTTCTGGTATGTTGTGTCTTTGTTCTCATTGATTTCAAAGAACATCTTTATGTCTGCCTTCATTGCATTATTTACCCAGTAGTCATTCAGGAGCAGGTTGTTCAGTTTCCATGTAGTTGTGTGGTTTTGAGTGAGGTTCTTAAATACTGAGTTCTAATTTGATTGCACTGTGGTCTGAGAAACTGTTTTTTATGATTTCCATTCTTTTGCTTTTGCTGAGGAGTGTTTTACTTCCAATTATGTGGTCAATTTTAGGATAAGTGTGATGTGGTGCTGAGAAGAATGTATATTCTGTTGATTTAGGCTGGATAGTTCTGTAGGTGTCTTATTAGGTCTGCTTTGTCCAGAGCTGACTTCAAGTCTTGGATAGCTTTGTTAATTTCTGTCTCGTTGATCTGTCTAATATTGACCGTGGGGTGTTAAAATCTCCCACTATTATTATTTGGGAGTCTAAGTCTCTTTGTCAGTCTCTAAGAACTTGCTTTATGAATCTAGGTGCTCCTGTATTGGGTGCATATATATTTAGGATAGTTAGCTCTTCTTGTAGCATTGATCCCTTTGTTATTATGTAGCGTCCTCCTTTGTCTCTTTTGATCTTTGTGGTTTAAAGTCTGTTTTATCACAGGCTAGGATTGCAACGCCTGCTTTTTTTTTTTTTTTTTTTTTTTTTGCTTTCCATTTACTGGATGTTGAATATTGGTCCCCACTCTCTTCTGGCTTGCAGGGTTTCTGCAGAGAGATCTGCTGTTAGTCTGATGGGCTTCCCTTTGTGGGTAACCCAACATTTCTGTCTGTCTGCCCTTAACATTTTTTCCTTCATTTCAGCCTTGGTGCATCTGATGATTATGTGTCTTGGGGTTGCTCCTCTAGAGGAGTATCTTTGTGGTGTTCTCTGTATTTCCTGAATTTGAATGTTGGCCTGTCTTGCTAGGTTGGGGAAGTTCTCCTGGATCATATCTTGAAGAGTGTTTTCGAACTTGGTTCCATTCTCCCCATCACTTTCACATACACCAATCAAACGTAGATTTGGTCTTTTCACATAGTCCCGTATTTTTTGGAGGCTTTGTTTATTTCTTTTCACTCTTTTTTCTCTAAACTTATCTTCTCACTTTATTTTATTGAGTTAATCTTCAATATCTGATATCCTTTCTTCTGCTTGATCGATTCAGCTATTGAAACTAGTGTATGCTTCGCGAAGTTCTTGTGCTGTGTTTTCAACTCCATCAGGTCGTTTATGTTTTTCTCTAAACTGGTTATTCCAGTTAGCAATTCATCTAACCTTTTTATCAAGGTTCTTAACTTCCTTGCATTGAGTTAGAACATGTTCCTTTAGCTCAGAGGAGTTTGTTATTACCCACCTTCTGAAACCTAGTTTTGTCAATTCATCAAACGCATTCTCCAGCCAGTTTTGTTCCCTTGCTGGCAAGGAATTGTGATCCTTTCGAGGAGAAGAGGCGTTCTGGGTTTTGGAATTTTTCAGTCTTTCTATGCTGGTTTCTCCCCATCTTCGTGAATTTATCTACCTTTGGTCTTTAATGTTGGTGACCTTGGATTGGGTTTCTGTATCTGGATGTCCTTTTTGTTGATCTTGATGCTATTTCTTTCTGTTTGTTAGTTTTCATTCTAACAGTCAGACCCCTCTGCTGCAGGTCTGCTAGAGTTTGCTCGAGGTCCACTCCAGACCCTGTTTGCCTGGGTATCACCATGCAGAACAGCAGTTTGCTGCCTGCTCCTTCTTCTGCTATATGTTTTGCAGGTACCCTTTTAAAGGCATATTATTCCTCTTAATGAATCCAGAAAAGAAAGACCATTTAATACACATGACAATACCGTAAAATACATATTGCATCATCCTGTCAGGATGGCTATTCTCTAAAAATAACCATACTCACAGGATCTCTTATATGCACATATAAGAGATAACAACAAGTGTTGGGGAGAGTTTGCAGAAAAGAACATTTGTATGCTCTTTATGGGAATGTGGATTGATGCAGCTATTGTGGAAAACAGCATGAATATTCCTAAAGAAATTAAAAACAACTACCGTATGTGACCCAGCAATCCCTTTTTGGGTATATATCCAAATTAAATGATATCATTATGTAGAAAAGATATCTTCATTCCAATGTTTATTGAATCATTATTCACAATTTTTAAGATATTGGAATCAATCTCAGTGTCCATGAATAGATGAATAGACAAATAAAAGTAGTATATGTACAAAATTAGTACTATTTGACCTTAAAAGAGGTGACATCATGAATGAACTTTCAGAACGTTATGTTAAGTAAAATAAGCCAGGCACAGAAAGACAAATACTATATCATAGATCCATTTATATGTAGAATCTAAATAAAATGAACTTTCAGAAAGAGAACACAATACAGCATTTACCAGAGACAAGCAGCATAGATGAAGGGACTGTGGAGATATTTGTCAAAAGACACCAAATTTGAGTTAGATGGCAGGAGTAAGTGCAAGAGATCTGTTGTACACCATGCCGACTACAGTTAATAACAATGAATTGCATACTTAAAAATCACTGAGAGAAGCATGTTCTCACCACAAAAAATTTGTAAGTATGTGAGGTAATGCATATGTTAAATTGCTCGATTTAACCATTCTTCAGTGTATACATATATCGAAACACAATGCTGTACACCATAAATATATACATTATTTACTAGGCATTTTAAAAATTAATTTTAAAAACTGAGAACAGATTTGGAAAGTTAAAAACAGAAACACGTCTGCATTTATTTGGAAAGGAAATAAGTAAATTGTTAAGTATCACTCAACTAAGAAAAAAGAGAAAGCCTTTCAAAGAGCAAAAGTTTTAATTTTTTAATCTGCTCTTTTTCTGCGTGCTCTGGTTTTAATCAAATATTTTAAATGATTCCATTTTCTATCCTTATAATGTTTAAAATTATGCTTTATTTTTTGAATATTTTAGTGTTTGTTCTAGAGTTTGCAATATACTATAAATGTACAACTAATCTATGTATACTTTCAAATAACATTATTATTTTATAGTTAATGCACACAACTTATAGCAGAGCATTACCATTTCCTCTCCCTTATATCATTGATGTCATTCATTTTATGTGTACATATTTTATAATCAATATATGATTATTTTGGCTTTGAATGCAAATTTATCTATTGGATCAATTTAAATTTTAATTTATTTTACCTGTATTTGTTCCTTCTGGGACACTATTCTTTTGTGTGTGTGTAGATCTGATTTTGTGATCTAGATTATTTTTTTCTCACTGAATAATTTAACTTTTTTAAATAGTATGGATCTTCTGTTTGCAATAAATCTCCTTGGTTTTAGGTTGTCAGGGGAAATAATTCTTTCTTCATTTTTGAATAGTAATTTTGCTAGATATAGTATTCTAGTTTAGTAAATTTTTTCCTTCATCACTTTAGAAATGTTGCCCCAATTTTTCTTGCTGCCATGGTCTTTTAAGAGAAGGCTGATATGTGTGTGTGTGTGTGTGTGTGTGTGTGTGTGTGTATATATTTATAGTGGTGAATAAATTATTTCAGAATGTTATTGGAAGGCTGATATATATATATATATACACACACACACGATATATGTCACATATATATAATATATATCAGCGTTCAAGATACATATGTATAAATTATATATATAAAACTGGTCCTTATTTCTCTGATATATATGAGAAATTTATATATTTATGTATTATATATATAAAGCAAAGTATAGGTTTAGATTTTTTTTTGTTTTATTTTTGGTATTCTGCTTAGTGTTCACTGAGATTCTTGCTGTATGGTTTGGTGTCTGTCGTTACTTTTAGAAGGTTCTCAGCCATTATTACTTCAAATATTCTTCTTCCCTTGTCTGTCTTCTCATTCTCATTCTAGTATTCCTGTTACATATATGCTGAACATTTTGAGATAGTCTGTAGATCTTGAAATTTCTATTGTGATATATATATATCATATATATCAGCCATTTATATATATAAATACATATATTTTTTAACTTTCCTATTTCTCTATAGTAAGGTGTTTTGTTCTCTAGTTGCTACTTTCGAGATTTTGTCTTTGTCCTTAGTTTTCAATAATCTGAATTTGCTATAACAAAGTACAATTTTGGATTTATTTTTTGTTCTATTTTTGGTATTTATCCTGCTTAGTGTTCACTGAGATTCTTGCTCTATGGTTTGCTGTCTATTGTTACTTTTAGAAGGTTCTCAGCCATTATTACTTCAAATATTCTTCTTCCCTTGTCTGTCTTCTCATTCTCATTCTAGTATTCCTGTTACATATATGCTGAACATTTTGAGACAGTCTATGGATCTTGAAATTTCTATTGTGTAGCTTTTTAAAATTAATTTTCTTGTAATTTCTGTTCAAAAAGTTTCTATGGATAGATCTTCAGCTTCTTCACTGATTCTTTCCTCAGCCACGCCGAGCTGGCTGATGAGCTCATCAAAGCATTTCTGCATTTCTGTTAGCATGTTTTATTCCTAGAATCTCTTTTTAATTCTTTATTAAATTTTCTTTATCTTTATTTACCTGTTATTACATGTTGTCTACTTTTTTCATTAGAGACTTTTACATATTAATCACAGTTATTCTAAATTCTGTCTGATAATTTCAAAATCTGTATCATATATGAGTCTTGTTATGTTTGCTTTGTATCTTCAGACATTTTTTTCCCGTCTTTTGGCAAGACTTAAACTTTTTTGTTTAAAGCCAACATGATGTATTGGGCAAAAGGAACAGAGGTAAGCAGTCCTTTATTTTGAGGTGTTACATCAATCTGACTAGGATTTGGGCTAATTTTAAATTCTCTTGTAGCTATACATTTCAGTCTTTTATTTACTCTAATATCCTTGCTCTTGTTATTCATTCAATCTTTGAGTTTCCCTAAAAACTCCTTCTTAAATAGAATGTGAGCCTGACAGCTCTTTCAGCTGTAATCTAGTATTATTATTATACAGGAACCCTGTTGATATGATGGGAAGGTGGAAGACAGGGGAAGCATGTGATAATCTTATTATCAAATCGTGATAATAATGTTATATTCCCATCCTGATATTGACAACATGTGTCCTCTCTCTCTTTGTTTTGGTCAGTCTAGCTAGAGGTTTATCAATTGATACTTTCAAAGAACTAGTTTTTGGTTTCTTTTCTTTTTCTATTGTTTTTCTGTTTTTTGCTTCACTGATTTTCATGCTGATCTTTACAATTTCTTCTATATTCCTACTTCATGTTTAATTTGATCTTCTTTTTCAGTTCTTTAATAAGAAGCTAAAGACCATGATTTATGAACTTTTTATCTTTCCTAGTATGGATATATAACGTTACAAATTTCCAATTAAACACTGTTTTTGCCCCATCTCACAGAATTTTACATATCTGTATTTTAATTTTTTTCAATTTTTATTATAAGTTCCATGGTACATGTGGAGGATGTGCAGGTTTGTTACATAAGTAAACATGTGCCAGTATTGTTTGCTGCACAATCAACTCATCACCTAGGTATTAAGCCCAGCATCAATAAGCTATTCTTTCTAATGCTCTCCCTCCTCCCAGGCCCCCACCCCTGACAGGTCCCAGTGTGTATTGTTCCTCCTCATATGTTCTCATCATACAACTCCCACTTGTAAGTGAGAATATGTGGTGTTTGGTCTTATGTTTCTGCGTTTTCAGTTTACTGAGGATAATGGTTTCCAACTCCATTCATGTCCCTGCAAAGGATATGATCTCATTCTTTTTATGGCTGCATAGTATTCCAGAGTGTATATATATCACATCTTCTTTATGTAACCTATTACTGAAAGGCATTTAGATAGATTCCATGTCTTTGCTATTGTGAATAGTGCTACAATGAATATACACGTGCATGAATCTTTATAATAGAATGATTTATATTCCTTTGGGTATGTATTCAGAAATGGTATAACTGGGATAGAAATGGTATTTCTGCCTCTAGATCTTTGAGGAATCACCGCATTGTTTTCCACAATAGACTAATTTACACTCCCACCAACAGTGTAAAAATGTTGCTTTCTTTGTAACATCGCCAGAATCTGTTGTATTTTATGTGCCTTTATTTAAATCGAATTTGAAATACTTCCCAATTTTTTTGACACATGGATTATTGTGTTATTTTATGTACAAATATCTGCATATCTCCTAGAGAATTTTTAATGAATTTCTAATTTAAATTTAAATCTATTGTGGTTGTATTGTAGTACATACATTGTATGATTTCAATGCTTATAGATACATTGAGAGTTATTTTATGGCCTGCTCACTTGATTTGATTCCCTTTTCTCTCTGAGTTTCATGTAAGACAGTTTTTCTTGCTATAAATCTTTGAACCTCTCTTTTCAGGTCCACAAATCTTTCATTTTGCAGTGTATTATTTGCTGTAATACCATCGAGGATAGTTTTCACTTACCCAGTTGCTTTTATCACTACAAGTTCTGAGTTTTTAATGGCATCTATGTGTCTTTGAACATATGAGAGATAGTTGTATTTGTTTCCATGTACTTGTCTGTTAATTCTAAAACCTCTGTCCATTCTGCATTCATTTTGATTGATTGATTCATCTCTATTATCAGTCATATTTCCCTGCTTTTTTATATGTTTGATAATTTTTATTAGATTTCAGATACTGTGAATTTTATCTGGGTAACTGATATTTTTATATTTTATAAATATATTCTTCTAGGAAGTGGTCAAGTATCAGGGAAGTCATTTGATCCTTTTTGTCTTTTTGGAAGAATTTTAGGCAGAATTGGCACAGTGCTCAGTGTAGGGCTTATTATTCTCCACTATTGAGGCAAGACCATTCTGTGACCTCTACCCAATGCAACGTGATTCATGGGGTTTTCTGGGATGCTTGGTGGAAACATCACTATTCCCAGCCCTCTCACCATTAATCCTTTAGGTGATTTTTCTCCCTAGCCTCGGATTGTTTCTCACACTTGAGTACTAATCAGTATTCTGCTGAGCACTTGAGGGGGAAACTCTACAGGCTCCCAAATTTCTCTTTAAATTTTTTCAGTTCTATAATCACCAGTACTGAACCCTACAAATTTTAGGTTCTCTATTCCACTCTGACTGTCAGTTCTGTTTCCCCAATATGGGGAGAATTCTGGTCTCCACCTGGGCTAACCTTTTCTTCACCATGGCCTCAGAACTGTCATAAAGCAGTAATCATGGACAACCATAAGGCTCCCCTCATTTGCTTCCCATTTCTTACGAATCACTATTCTTTGTTGCTAAATTTTTAGTGCCTTAAAAATTATTGTTGTATATTATTTTAGTCTTTTGTTGTTATTTTAGTCAGGAGGGTAAATCAAGTCCTCTTTTCTTCATCCTGACTGAAAGCATAAGTCTCTGATACACTATTTTCAAATACATTAAATTTTGAAATAATTTTGTATACTTTATCAAAACATTTAATCACTTTGAGATTATTACAATGTAATATATATGCCCTAAGAACTGTGGAGAGACTTCAAGTAATTTAATGTAGACAATTAATTTTGTTACCTGAAAATTCTGAAACCAAACATTTAAGAGAGAAGCAAGAGGAAAGCTCAATACAGCACCAAGTAGAATATAATAAGTTTTGTTTTGTTCTTCACTTCAGCTTTTTGGATATAGGTGCTCTAACATAAAGCGTTTTGCCTCTCTATTCCAATTTTAGTATAATGCTTAATGCCTGAGGAAAAAACTGAATGGATTACAAGCAAAATAGAACCTTAGCTTGGAGAAGGAAATCTTGATAAACACTTTTATTATTTTTATTTTTCTGAGACAAACATCTTAACTCTTCTTTAAAAATTGGTTAGTGGTACTTAACTGATGAAGAGGGCTCTCAAAATAGAGGAAAACAGTTATCCTATCACTGTGAACATTTTTCTTTCATACAGTACAATGTAACTTTTTTCACTCCTTTTAAAAATTGAAATAAAATTCAAAGTCATTACCATTAGTTAGAACCACAGGAAATAGTCTCCCAGTCAGACAGATGGCTCAACAAGCTTCTTAATGATGGTATTTTCCATTCTGGATTTCTCTACATGGAGACCAAAAAGGAAAACAAAACAAAAACCCCAGGATATCTGATTCAAAATTGGAATGGGAAATTTCAATAAAGCATAAGAAACATTGGCATTTCAGAATGCACTTTGGAATCATTTATTGCCTGCCCGTTTCTGTGTTATTTCAGGTCTTCATTACTTTTCATATAAATTCTGTACTAGCCTTCTAGGTATTCCCAATTCCCAACATTCATGGCTCCAAATTGTTTTTCAAACTTCTGGTTGCTTAAGTTTCTCATGGCCCAATTTCCACAACTTTCAAGTCCCCATGTACAAGCATCCAAGGTGGTTTAATTTAATTGTCACAGCTAATCAAAATGTAATGCCTGTTTTTAAGAAACTGGTCTTCAACTTTCAGCTAAACTTGTTTGTTCCTTGTCTCCAAAATAAGCCACTAGTCTATTCATGTCAGACTTAATCTGACAACCCTATTAATTACCCCCACTGATAGGCTTGGATCTGTGCCTGTACAAATTGCAGTTCCAATTGTAATACCCAGTGTTGGAGGAGGGTCCTCTTGGGAGGTGGTTGTATGTGGGGGCAGATTTCCCACTTGGGGCTCTTCTTATGATAAAGTGAGTTATCATGAGATCTGGTTGTGTCAAAGTGAGCATCACCTCCCCTCTCTCTCTTGCTCCTGCTCTGGCATGTAAGATGTCCCTGCTTCCCCTTCACCTTCTGCCATGATTGTAAGTTTTCTGAGGCCTCCCCCGAAGTCAAGCAGATGCCAGCGTCATGCATCTTGTCCAGACTGCCAAACTGTGATCCAATTAAACCTCTTTTCTTTATAAATTACCTGGTCTCAGGTATTTCTTTATAGCAATGCGAGAACAATTCAGTACAAAAAAAAAATGGTATCAGGAGTGGAGTATTTCTGTAAAGATACCTGAAAACGTGGAAGCATCTTTGAAACGCGATAACAGGTAGAAGTTGGAAGAGTATGGAGGGCTCAGAAGAAGACAGGAAGAAGAGGGAAGATTTGGAACTTCCTAGAGACTTGTTAAATTGTTGTGACCAAAATGCTGATAGTGATACCAACAATGAAGTCCAGACTGAGGAGGTCTCAGATGGAACTGAGGAACTTATTGGGAACTGGAGCAAAGGACACATTTGTTACACCTTGGCAAAGACCTTGGTTGGATTGTTCCCTTGCCCTAGGGACCTGTGGAATTTTGAACTTGAGAGTGATGATTTAGGGTAACTGGCAGAAGAAATTTCTAACCATCGAAGTTAGAAGAAGTTAGAACCGTCTCCGACTGTCAGGTCTGTTTCCTCAATTCAGGGAGAATTCTAGTCTCCACCTGGGCTAACCTTTTCTTCACCATGGCCTCAGAACTGTTATAAAGCAGTAACCCTGGACAACCATAAGGCTCCCCTCATTTGCTTCCCATTTGTGACCTGGCTGTGTCTAACAACTTATGCTAACATGCATGAGCAAAAAAATGACCTGAAACTGGAACTTACGTTTAAAAAAGAAGCAAAGCATACAAATTTGGAAAATTTGCAGCCCAATAGAAAAGAAAAGTCTATTTTCAGTGGAAGAGTTCAAGCTGGCTTCAGAAATTTGAATAAGTAAAAAGGAGCCAAATGCTAATATCCAAGACAACAGGGAAAAGGCCTTGAAGACATTTTAGAGACATGCATGGCAGCCCCTCCCATCACAGGCCTGAAGGTTTAGAACGAAAGAATGGTTTGGGGTGCCAGGTCCAGTGTCCCACTTCCCTGAGCAGCATAACGATATCACTCCCTGTGTGCCCATTGCTCTAGTCCCAGCTGTGGCTCCAAGAGACCCAGGCATAGCTTGGACCACTGCAAATCATAAATCTTGATGGCTTCCATGTGGTGTTAAGCCTGCAGGTGCACAAAATGCAAGAGTTGAGGCTTGGGAGCCTCTGCCTTAATTTCAGATGATGTATGGAAAAGCCTGGATGTCCAGACAGAAGCCTGCTGCATGGGCAGAGCCCTCATGGGAGAACCTCTGTGAGGGCACTGTGGAGGGGAAATGTGGGGTTGGATCCCCCACATAGTCTCCACTGGAGCACTGCCTGGTGGAGCAGTGAGGAGAGAGCCATCATCCTCCAGACTCCAGAATTGTAGATCCACTGGCAGTTTGCACCCTGCACCTGGGAGAGCCACATTCAACCCAAGTCCATGACAGTAACCATAAGGGCTGAACCCTGAAAAGCCACAAAGCTGGAGATTCCCAAGGCCTTGGAAGCTCACCTCTGGCCCCAGTATGTCCCGGATGGATACATGGAGTCAATTGAGATTATTTTGCAGCTTTAAGGATGAATAACTGCCCTGCTGGGTTTCAGACTTGCATGGGGCCTGTATCCCTTTTGTTTTGGCCAATTTCTTCCTTTTGGAACAAGAGTGTTTGCCTAATGCCTATAGCCCCATTATATCTTGGGAGTAACTAACTTGTGCTTTTAATTTTACAGGCTCATAGGCGATCTGGGCTAGCTTTGTCTTACATGAGACTTTGGACTTTGGTCTTTTGAGTTAGTTCTAGAATGAGTTAAGATTTTAGGGGACTGTTGGGAGGCGATGACTGCATATTGCAATGTTAGACATGAGATTTGGGAGGGACCATGGATGGAATGATATGGTTTGGATCTGTGTCCCTGCTCAAATCTCAGTCAAATTATAATCACCAGTGTCAGAGGTGGGGCCTGGTGGTAGGTGGTTTGATCATGGGGGAATACTTCTCCCTTGGTCCTGTTCTCATGATAGTGAGTGAGTTGTGAGATCTGGTTGTTTAAAGTGTGTAGTACCTCACCGCCTCTCTCTTGCTCCTGCTCTGGTTATATAAGACATGCCTGCTTCCTCTTTACCTTCTGACATGATTGTAAGTTTCCTGAGGCCTCCCCAGAAGCCAAGCAGATGTTAGTATCATGCATCCTGTACAGCCTGTGGAGCCATGAGCCAATCAAAACTCTTTTCTTTATAAATTACCTAGTCTCAGGTGTTTATTTATAGCAGTGCAAGAATGACCCAATACAGCCACTGATAGATTTGCTCATTCTGTATTCTAGCCATGCATGCCCTACTGCTTCTACAAAATCTGAGCCACCTCTCACATCCCTCCTTCTGTAGTATTCACTTACCAAACACAAACCAGTGACTCTCTCTCTCTTCTAAACAGGCATTCATTTTTTTCCTGTTGTTACTTAATCATCATCCATATTATTCCTTACAATAACTGTCCATCACATTTTTCAGCCTATAGAGTATAGCGCACATTTCCCAAACTCCCACACTCCCATTCCCACTCCATTTCAGCAGTTAAGTAGGATTCAATTTCTCACATTCTACTTTAGGGAAAAATAGAAGGCATACCCCTTATTTTACTGTAATTAAACATATCCAGGATCCTTTTTCTCCCCTCCTATTATAATAACAGAATTATTCTTCCTGTTACCTAAAGCTAATTACTCCACCTGTGATTTGTTCTCATCCATGCCTATCTTCTAAGCTATCAATGACCTCTTTTCCCTTTTTATATTTACCTTCTCCTCAAGTGAGTTCCTCTCATTGCCTTAAAATAAAATTTCTCCCATCCTGCTACATTTCTGCCTCTCACAGTCCCTTCTTTCTCTGTCTACCCTTCTGATCTTCAGACCAGCATATTCAATAAGCTTTTTCCACTCATGTATTTAGTTAACCCCAAGTCATTTGAAGCTCAATATGCCCAAAATAAAATTTACAATTTCATACATTCCATCCCACTAAAAAATATAAAATAAAATAAAACCCCACAGCTTTTCTATTTCCTGCGTTTTCTGTCTCAGTGACTATCACTGTCAGCAAGCAGACACTTAGACGTCATAATTCATTTTGTCTTCTCCCTTTCATTCCATGTAGAGTCCACCAAAAGATCTGGTCAGTTGTGTATCCTAAATACCAATGACATTCACCTCCTTCTTTCCATCTCCACTTCTACCGTCTCAGAACAGCTGTCTTCATTCATGACTCTAACATTTTAATCTGCATTTTCTGTCTACAGCATTCAGCCAAGAACCAGCTAAAGTGTCCAGTGACATCTCTATCACTAAACCAAGGGACATTTTTGTCTTTATCTTGCTTGATGTCTCAGCAGAATTCAGAACTGTTCATGGTCCTGTCCTTCTGGAAGCACTCTCGATCCTTGTCTTCCATGAAAACTTCTGAATTTTTGCCTATTTTAGCCACTCTTTCTCAGTTCTCTTTTTTGACTTTTCAATTTTAACTGGACCATTAAAACTGAAGTTTCATAAGAAGTCTCTCTTTCCCTCTCTCTCGATCTATCTCTGTTTCTATAATTTCTCATTAGATGATCTTACTCGTGACATGACTTCAGTGAATATTTACATACACTACTCCATTATCTTAGCTCATTAACATCTCCCCTCCTGAGGAAAAGCCTTCTCAAACCTCATAATGTTAATTGTTCTATCAATTACTTTCACACCTTGTAGGTTCCTTACTGTTTTCAATTGTAAACTTATTTACATGATTATTCTATTATTATTTTTACACCATTACACTGTTTGTTACATGAGATACAGTTTCACATTTTTAACGTTAAGTTTACTTTTTATTTCTCTGCAAAGGTCTTAGAACTATACCTTGAATATAACAAAATTGGAAACTAAAAAATTTCCGAATTAGAAAACATTGAATGTTCAAATACATAATATTCAGTGTACTATATTGATTATGATTGATGGTCAAGAAACTCTTTACATTTATAATGTATGTAAAAATTAAGCAAATTTACTTCATAATACGTAGTGTGAAAATAAAATGTCTTGGGTGCCCAAAATCACTAAGGAAAACTGAAGCTGGAAAGTACTTAGGGCAAACCTGCCTCCCATTCTATTCAGTTATCCCTCTGCTCACTGCAATAGATGCGTATATGATTGCCTCCTTTGGAAAGGCTAATCAGAAAGTCAAAAGAATGGAACTCTTTGTGTTTCACCTATCTGTGACCTGGAAGCTCCCTCCCCATTTAAAGTCTTGCTGCCTTTGCTTCAAGTTGTCCCACCTTTTCAGACCAAACCAAAACCAATGTACTTCTTACATACATTGATTAATGTCTCATGTCTCCCTAAAATGTATAAAATTCATAACCTCGATGATCAGCAAGATATCCGAAAAATAGAAGGACTATTCAAGACTTTACCCCTCACTTCCTCTTCCCTTATTATTGGCAGCCTAGCACTTACAGGTATGCCTTTCCTCACAGGCTTTTACTCCAAAGACCTTATTATCGACGTGCCCTGACCAACCACTTTGGGCACATGTTTTTAAGATTTCCTGAAGCTGTGTTGTGGGCATGTTCTCAACCTTGGCAAAATAAACTTCCTAAATTAACTGAGACCTGTCTCAGATTTTCTGGGTTCACAATAGTATTGCTTGCAAAGCAACAACAAAGATGACAGCCTTGATGTGATATATTATTTCCTGTTTTATGGTGTAAATGTAAGCTGTGACATACTAAATATGTTTCAGTTATAAAGATCAATACATATTCTCTCACAAGTTAATTATTAGATGTAATCTGGTGAAAAATTAAGAAATAAATGTTTAATTGCATTAAAATAATGGGTTTTCCCAAAAATTTTGAGCTAACCCACTTCTATACCAGCATAAATTAAATCATAATACTACATTTTTCCTTTTTCTCTGCACAATTATTGTGCTCATTGAGCTCTGAGAGCAATTATGTTCAATGAATGTATTTTCTCCCTAATAAAGAATAAGATCATATCAGTACTTGAGAATTCAGTTGGCATACTAGGCCTTTCAATCAATGTATTCCTTCTCAAGTTACATTCTGTATTAAGATCTCCTTTATACTTATAATTTTTAAAGCAACTTTCATCTGCAAAGTCATCTGCCATGAAAATTCTATTGAAATAAACAACACAGTAAGTATCACATATGTGTCCTTCTTACTCTAACGTGTATGTAAGTGTCTATTTGGAGGAAAAGACTGTTTGCTTTGAAAGATTGCTTTCCAAAGAGAGCATGTGTTGTCCTTAAAATACTGCACTTTTAACAAACTGGTAGAATCAGTCACATCCTGTCAGATCATACTGGTGTATTTGTCTCCCCTTGCCTTCCCTATGCTTATGGATCATCTCAGAATTTTTCATTCTATTTCCCTCTTTCTGTCTTTAGAAAAATAATACTTTTATCATTAGAAAAAAATTAATTTTAGTTGTCAATTTGTGTAAACTAAATGCTGTGGGAGAAAACGAAAAGAACTGAGAGTAGAATAGCAAGCAAGAGGCAGTTTGTTCTCCACCACCTATTAGCTAAAGTGTCTTTAATCCCTCAGAACTGTAGCTTGCCTGCATAGAAAGGAATGTTTTATATATGTTATACATGTATAACATACCTAATTTCATCAGTAAAGATAGAGAAGTCAGTGAAGTCATTAGCTTTACAGTTTTTGTTCATTTGTTTGTTTTCCAAGACAAAATCTTGCTCTGCCGCCCAGGCTGGAGTGCAGAGGCACAATCTTCGCTCACTGCAATCTCCACCTCCCAGGTTCAAGCAATTCTCCTGCCTCAGCTTCCCGAGTAGCTGGGATTACAGGCACGCACCACTATGCCTGGCTAATTTTGTATTTTTAGTAGAGATGGGGTTTCATCATGTTGGCCAGGTTGGTCTAGAACTCCTGACCTCGTGATCCGCCCAGGTTGACATCCCAAAGTGCTGGCATTACAGGCGTGAGCCACTGCACCCAGCCTAGAGTTTTTCATTAACCCGCACCATATATATGCTTTGAGCAAATCTATTCTTCCCTATTTACATGATACCAAAATGTTTTTATATGGCCCAATATTGTCTAATATTAATCTGTCTTTAAATTAAATATTATCATACATTATAGCTTTTTCTACCAAAAGATCTAAATCTTAAAAATATAATAAATATAATTTAAAAAAATAAATGGAGATGGTTTAGGGCTTGTTTGGATTCAGTTTATTTCTGCCACTTACTATCTATAACCATAAACATGTTTGGTGATCTCTATTAATAGCTTCACTCATTATTGTTTTCTTCTATATAATAGAGCATTTGAAAATTTAAGAAATATTTAAAAATTTAACAAAAAATTTGACAAAATTTTTTAAAAATTTAGCAAAAAAATGAACAAAAAATATGACCAATATGGTAGCTGCTGATCTGATAATGAAATTAATTCCTAAGATCAATAATTTCTATACAGTCATGTGCCACATAGCAGCGTTTCAGTCAACGTTGGACTGCATATGTGATGAGGGCCCCATTCAAGTATAATGAAGCTGAAAAATTCCTGTCTGCTGGTGACGTCAAAGTGCGTTTGTTTTCCTTATAAATTTAGTGTAGCCCAAGTGTACGGTGTGTAGAGAGTCTACCGTATGTACAGTGAAGTCCTAGGCTTTCACGTTCACTCACTACCTATAGACTTACCCAGAGCAACCTCCAGTCCTGCAACCTCCACTTATGGAACCTGCATGTACAAGTGTACCATTTTTTATCTTTTATACTATATTTTTACTGTACCTTTTCAATGTTTAGGTAAGTTTAGATACACAAATACTTACCATTGTATTATGATTGCCTATAGTTTTTATTAATAATTATTAATTTATTAATAGAATAGTAGCATGCTGTACACATTTGAAGACTGGAAGCAATAGGCTATTCCACATAGCGCAGGTATGTGATAGGTTATACCACCTAAGTTTGTGTAAGTACATCCTATGGTGTTTGCACAATGATCAAATGACCTGATGACCCACTTCTCCTCATGTAGCCCTGCCATTGTGATGCATGAGTGTTTTAATTGAGTGATAAAAGAAGATGATACCTCCTTAACAACAAGAAATAAAACACATAAGGGTTAAGTCAATAAATTATGCCAGACAAAAATTGATAAAGTAACATCATTAGGTAAAAATGCTAAATAATCAAAAAGAGATGTTTTAGTTTTTGGTTTAGTTTAACAAGTATTTATTAACAATGTAATATAGGCCGGGCGCGGTGGCTCACGCCTGTAATCCCAGCACTTTGGGAGGCCGAGGCGGGCGGATCACAAGGTCAGGAGATCGAGACCACAGTGAAACCCCGTCTCTACTAAAAAATACAAAAAATTAGCCGGGCGCGGTGGTGGGCGCCTGTAGTCCCAGCTACTCAGGAGGCTGAGGCAGGAGAATGGCGTGAACCCGGGAGGCGGAGCTTGCAGTGAGCCGAGATCGTGCCACTGCACTCCAGCCTGGGCGACAGCGCGAGACTCCGTCTCAAAAAAAAAAAAAAAAAAAAAAAACAATGTAATATATAGCTAGCTTCATACTATGCTACCAGGAGTATAGAATAAGAAGATGGTAAACTCTTATCTCTGTTAATTATTGAGTTAGAAATGCAATACCTGAGCATCAAATCCATAATCTTGCAGCAAAAATAAGATTTGCCTCTTGCAATCCCAGGACTTTGGGAGGCCGAGGTGGGCAGGTCATGAGGTCAGGAGATTGAGACTAGCCTGACCAATATGGTGACATCCTGTCTCTACAAAAATTAGCCGGGCATAGTGGCACCTACCTGTAATCCCAGCTACTCAGGAGGCTGAGGCAGGAGAATCGCTTGAATCCGGGAGGCGGAGGTTGCAGTGTGCCAAGATTGCGCCTCTGTGCTCCAGCCTGGGTGACAGAGCAAGACACTGTCTCAAAAAAAAAAAAAAAAAAAAAAAAAAAGGTGAGAATGTAAGTTTGAAAGCAAACGCTAAGAGGCACATGGCATAATGCTTTGTTCAGTGAACATGTGCTCTGGATAGTCATTAGAATGAAAAATATTTATTACAACCATCTGAGAAAGTCTCACGGTAGAGTTGGAATTTATATAAATCTTAAGAAGCGATTGGCTTAGAAAAAGAAAATACCCATCACCAGCAGAACATACAAACAGAAAACCACAATAAAATGTAGAGATGAGAAAATGCATTCTGTTTATTGAGTGACAGACCGAAATACACTGTTGTCTAAAAGAAAACAGGCTTTCAAAAGTAGTGAAAAGAAGATTAAGTTGAACTACTGTGAAATGTCACATGTACTGTTAATATATTTTTGAACTTGATCTGAAAGGTAATATGATTATTTTTGATTTGTTGAGCAAAAGCATTTCTCTTAGTTTGTTGCCCAGGCTGGAGTGTAGTGGCATGATCATAGCTCACTGCATCCTCAAACTCCTAGGCTCAAATGATTCTTTCACTTAGCCTCTCAAGTAGCTGGGACCGCAGACACCTGCCACCATGCCTGGCTATGTTTTTATTTTTTTGTAGGGATAGGGTCTTGCAGTGTTGCCCAGGTTGGGCTTGATCTCCTGGATTCAAACAATCATCCTGCCTCAGCCTCCCAAAATGCCTGGATTATAGGTGTGAGCCACCACGGCTGGCCCAAAGACATTTCTATTTTTGCGTTTCACACTAAGTTAAAAATGTACTAAGCACAATAAACTCTATATTTAGATTGGATACTATGCAGAAGCTTTGTTTTCCGTAGTTTCATTGTATAATCATAAAGATAAGGAAAATGACAATCTTGGCATTCCCTTGAGATCGCTTTTTTATTAGGTACCATCTAAAGACAGCTGGGACAATAACTGGCAGTGGATCACCTCTACTTCTGGCTGGCTGAAAACAAATGGTCCGTGAATATTGCCTGAAACTCTATCATACAGATTTGCTCATTTTCCTAGGCATATTCTTATTACTCTAAACTCAGTGCATACTGTTTACTTTTGTGGGTCTTGCTATATTATTATTAAAGTCTATGGTGATATATGTTGGCTCATTTAGTTTAGTATCTCAAAGATCAATTTATCTAACCCAGTAATTTCCCCAGTAGCACAGGTATTGATGAATGGCTTGCAATAACACAAGGAAATTTTCCTTGAACTCTCACATATTGTCATCTCTAAAGGTATTACACACTAATTAGAACCCAACCTTCCCTGTTATTTTGTTAACTGGAGATCAATTTGCTAATCACTAAATAACACAAAAGCATGACAGGGATAATACATATCACCTCTGCCCTTACAATTGCCAGATTTGGCTGATGTCTTGGAGCCTGTCAGGACTTCTGGATTTAGAGCACAGGCTAATGCAGTAGCCTTCATCAACAGGGAGGAGAACTGCCTACTGGAGAAGCATAACTGCCTACTGGAGAAGCATAACGATGAGCATCTCACACTACCGCAGGCAGGACCTTCTTGAGAAGCAGCACCATGCTCTGGGCTTTCTTTCAATGTTTCTTTCCCATGAGATATGTATGTACAGCTGGTGCTGGGACTCACAAGTCTCTTGCTTTTGGTTAAGTGTCATAAAAAAAAAAAAAAAACATAAGTTTTTTCTATGCAGAGTTGAGAAAGGAAAAACAACTATATGTTTACTCTAGAAGATAATTTATCTTTTCTTGGAAAAATTGTAACACTACAAAATTCCCATAGCAGTTTCAAAATGCAGAAGTTACAAAAAAGCGAAATTCCTTATAAAATGTCCATGTGAATGCCAGAGGCTAATTTTATTCTCACTCACGAAAACAAAATCTCAAGTGAGCCTAATTTATTAGTTCATTGATGTTGTTACTATCTCAAACTAAAAGACAAGGGGCTGATTTGCAGTGAACTCACCAATATTTTTAAATCATTTGGTCAAATGCATTATCTATTTATTTCCAATATAGAAGAGAAAAATACAAGATAAAAGCTCTGTGCATTACCAATGTACCCATGTTCTGTAAGTGAGAAATTGAAGCATAGAATGTATTCATTGTCTATTTAACATTGAGTAAAATTAGTAAAAGCAATTTATTTCAAAAATAATTCTGACTTGGATTATTTGGTCCATCAAATTTTCCTACTTGCTTTTCTTATGAAACAATCACAGTCTTTCTTTGTGCTGTTTGTTAAGCATATTTTAGTGTAAGTGTCCTAAAACTGATACCGTTATATTTTCAAATGTAGTACTGTAGTATATCAGGATTTTTTTTTTAGGAAATATATCATGGGACTAGAATTATGGAGGAAAAAATGGAGGTTTAAGAAAATGTCAATCCTTATAAGTTAGTATTATTAAATTAATATTAAGAATGTTAAGAAAACATGTGGTTTTGGCCGGGCGCAGTGGCTCAGCCCACCACTTTGGGAGGCTGAGGTGGGTGGATCACCTGAGGTCAGGGGTTCAAGACCAGCCTGGCCAATATGGTGAAACCCGTCTCTACTAAAACTACAAAAATTAGCTGGGTGTGGTGATACATGCCTGTAATCTCAGCTACTCGGGAGGCTGAGGCAGGAGAATCACTTGAACCAGGGAGTTGGAGCTTGCAGTGAGCCAAGATCGTGCCATAGCACTCCAGCCTGGTGACAGAGCAAGACTCTGTCTCAAAAAAAGAAAAGAAAAGAAAACATATGGTTTTAAAGGATTATGGTTGTCATAGGTGAGGAGTGAGGAGTCTGAAAGATTGACTACTTAGTACTTTTGAGCGCTAACACTGAAAGTTAAAGGAGAGAGACAACAAAATGGGCAAACATAAAAAGCCTCCTCTGCTGTCTCCTTTCTTAATGATTCTAGATCTTTGTTACTAAGTGTGACTTTCATTATGTAAGTGGATGATTTAGGGAGTGCATTAGTCAGGGTTCTCTGGAGAAACAAAACCAATAGAATATATACACATATATATATAGAGAGAGATTTATCACAAGATATAATAACAGTCTTGCATGATTACAGAAGCTGAGAAGTCCCATGCTCTGCCCCCTGAAAGCTGGAGATTCAGGAAAGCTGGTGTTGGTATAGTTGGAAGGCCTGAGGGACAGAGAGCTGATGGCCAAGATTCCACTCAAAATCTGACAGCCTGAGAAGCAGGAATGAGTGCCAAGGGTGTGAGAAGATTGCTGTCCCAATTCAAGCAGCCAGACAGAGAGTGAATTTACTCTTATTCTGTCTTTTAGTCATTTTCAAGTCCTGAATGATTTGGATGATGTAAACGTACATTTGGGCAAATGAAGGGTCATATGCTTTACTCATGCACTAATTGAAATGCTCATCTCATGCCGAAACACCCTCACAGACATAGCCAGAAGTGATATTTTACCAGCTATCTAGGCACCCTTTAGCCTAGGCAAGTTAACATATAAAATGTACTATCACAGGAAAAGACTGGAAAATAATATAATCATCAGGAAAGACATCTATATAATTTGTCTGGAAATTTTCTTCTGTGGGCCAAGTTCTGCATTGCTTTCTGCATATTCTTAACATTGTATCTTTCCATGCCATTCTATCCTCTTATTCTACTTTAATTTCTATTAATTCAATTCACCCCCTAACATAGTATGAAAGTATTTCCTTAGTTGTTTGGTTGCTTATATCTTCCTCTCATCCACATTAGAAAGTAAACTCTATATTCCTTTCTTCATAGCAGTATGTCAAGAACCAAGAATAGTGCATGCCACACAGAAGGAGCTCAGTAAATAAATGAATATTCATTTATTGAATTAATAAATGTATCCAATATTAGCATTTGGTTTTAACATATAATCATTCCTTCCATCATTGAAAATTTAGTTTCCCCAAATTTTTGTAGTAAAGGAGTGTGTTTATTTTATATGTTGGTCCAGTTGTGCTTTTTTGGTCCACATATTAAATGGAAAAACTACAGAAACAATTAAAGTCAGTCAGTACAAGTATGCAACAAACTATTAATGAAGAGTGTAACAAAACTCAAGTCCGCAGCATCAGATTCAATGCAGATTAGGGAGGTGTTTGGCAAGCTTCTACGTTACCATTTACACATGGGGTGGAGTCTAGTGTAGGATGTAATTTGCTTGTGGAAGATAAAACGTGTGCTTTCTCAAGGCATACACTCTTAGGATGTCCCTTCTGCATTTGTTCTTGCATGCAGAACACGCAGGTGAGGAAAGACGTATTGTTAACCTCACAACCTGGGGCATCCAAATGCAACCTGCAGGAATCCCGAAGTCAGAGAGGAATAGGAATATTCTACTTATTTCTGTCTTCATTGACTGTACTGCAGAGTCATGATGACAAAAAAGACACAGCCCAATGCAGAACAAAACAGAAATGGACACTGGGCTTTTGAAATGTAAACTGAGCAAATGCGGGCTATGTGAAATGGAAGAATTGAAAGCCCTGCAAACTAATTTTAGCTATTAGGCTTAGTTTCTACATGTATTACAGATCAACAATGTCTGAAATTGCTGAAACGTCTCTCTCTGAGTACTGTTTTTTCCCAGGGCAGAGCAAGACAAAGGGTGGTATCCAACAGCACTTACAAGCTAGTTTTGAAAATCATGGATGTGAAATTTGGTTAATAAAGTGGGTGGATAAAGACAACTTTCCTTCTATTAGGACTCTGAAGAGAGTGATTTCCCTCCAAGCGCTCTTTGTTTGGGAAAGATTGCAAAGCTGTACTCCTAAATCATTATTGTTGCAGCCTTTACCTCTGCTGCCAGACTTGGCATAGATTCTGCTGGCTTCCCGTGTGATGCTGCCAAGGCTGTTTCTATTCCTTTTATTATGTGTTGGCTTATTGGAAACTCTCCTGGAAATAGCCCAAATGCATATATACACCATGCCACAATGCTGCCAAGTTCTCTCCCTGGGTGTCTTTACCTCATTTTAAAGTATGTGAGACTGTATTTCAAGGTGCAGTTCTAAAAACTCACTTTCAATCCACAGGGCTGATTTATTTAATTGAATAATCAATATTGTCTGCTTAACTGTTTGGTTTCAGTAGTTCACTGGAGTTTTATTTCTACTGCTGTCTTCTCTCTATATAGATGTGCAATTCGAATTTCCTGGATAATAGTCTCCTAAAAATGGTGCAGTGGTAGACCACAAACTTAGATGACCTTGGTAAACAAAGTCTAATTCTACTTATTAGAGTGTATGCATATCTCCACAAATATTTGTGTCTTATGTTTGACTTATTATAACAGCTTGTTTTAAGGGAAGATGGTTTAATGTTTTTCCAATTTTCACAATACTTTCAAGGATCCTGATTTTTGGAGACTCCATAAAGGGACTTCTACTTCTCAGTGACCTGGTAATTACATTGAGTTTATATGTTCACTTTGTTGAAGGCACTCATCCCACTGCAAGATTTCTGCAAGACCTCTTATTTGTTCTCTCTCTAAATGTGACCCACAACGGTATCATCTAATCAGTTGGGAGGTGTATCCCAAACTCATTAAACTATTAATAAGTTCCTTGTCTTTATGGTTGACCTTACTTAAAATATAAACTAAAACTGTTTAAAGCTTATGTCTACAAAGTCATTTCTCATTAAAATTTCCCTGTGCTTTCTTCATTGTGATCAAAGGGATTTGAGTTAAAGTAGGAATGCAGGGAGGACACTTAATTGTCTTTTTAGTTCCAAACTGACACACCTTACCCAAATTTTTTATTAACTCATGGCCTTGGTCCTTAAATTCAGATGGAAAACTCACTTCCAATAGAGCATGTTCAAAATTAATCTCTCTGTAACTTTTGATGAATATTCTTTCCTCTTGTGTTTGCTTCTTTACCATGGTCTGTTTTTATTATTAGGTTTTACAAGAATATTATATTTTTCTTGATCCAATTTTTGAATTATTTGGACCATGTGTTTTAGAATTTTTCTCTATCACAAATGTGAAAATAAACCTGTGGGTATTATGTACCCACAAAAAGTTAAAATGAAAACATTTTTTAAAATAAAATTGTGGGTAAAAAGCAAAATAAAAAAAAATACATGAAATTGGATTCAAGTCTTAAAATATATGTATTAAAAAATAAAGTGATCTATAACTCCTTATTTCTGAGTTGAAACTGAGAAAATGTAAAAATAAAAAATAAAATATTTGATTAATCTATTGACTTTGAGTGTCTTCTCTTTCTCCTCCTCCCTCTGTCTCTTTCTTGATTTATATACTTGATTTATATACTACAATTTCCAAAGTCTTGAAATACCTTGTAAATTTCAAGATGGTATGAGAGAGGGTACTTAGAGATAATGAAGGAAAAGTGTCATTTGAAGAACCTGAACTAATAGGTGGTTTTTAGTACCTAAGTTAAAGAAATAATAATATTTGCATTAGGACAAACTAAGTACTTAATAAATATCAACTGCATAATAAAGTGATAAATATAACTAATTTAAAATTAAATTAAAATAACAGTAAATTGATTTAATCGGTTAATTTGTAAATTAATTGGTTAATTTGATTTCAAAGGTATAAGTATACTAGATTGTGTTTTAAAATGCACCCAAGATTTGTATTCATCAGGTCTAGTAGAACATGCAGACACAGAAATGACTGGCACGAAGGAGGAAGTTTATATGCACAGAACTCTAGAAGCGGGAGCCAGTCCACATGCAGGGCCACAGTCAGAAACACCAGGTCAGCCAGGAGGCAGAGGGAGCAAGCAGAAAATGTGAGTCAGAGCTTTAATGAACAAGGCAGGGTAAACAACTTAGAACTGGCAAGTGTGAACAATTTCAGTGTACTGTAGATTGTAGGGGTTTCCTGAGTTGTCTGGTACCTGGCAATGGAGTGATTAGGGCAGGGAAATATTGGCCTGGAGTGTAAGAGCCTCATGGCAGTGAGTGAGCTCTGGATTGGTTAATTCGCCTAAGAAAGGTTCACTTCTGGTGAGTTGTTTGCTATCTCTAGGATTTAACTAACTCTGGGGGCACAGTCTCCTCCAGTGTCAGCAAGTGCACAAGTTGTAAAAGTATCAAAATAAAAAGACTTGCTCAACAGGTTAGATAATTTGTTGTCTATTATTTTTGTTTGCTCAATTTCTCTGTTTTGGGGTGAGAGGATCTCTAGTCCATTTAGTGTGATTCTGGGAAGGCTTTTCAACAAGCAGCCCTGTCATGCCTGCCATTCATGTTCCCCAAGCAGATGATTCAAATCTATTCATAGGCGTCTGTGTTGAACACTGTTCCCTTCATTTGGACTTCTCAAGAATAAGGCAACAAAAAGCTTTTCTTTTTTTTCATCTTAAGAAATTTTAAGTTGGGTTTATCAACTTGCCACCAAAATAACTGTAATGAAATAGTTTAAATTTTCTATACTAGAAACTATAACCAATACCAAGGATAAACACTAACTACCAACTCTGACCTCAGTTAATGTCAAGCGTTCATGAACGGCTTCCACCAGTTCTACACAGGGTAGACAAATTTAATTCCTTCTTGTGGAATACAGAATGTGATCTGTAATATTGTAATTGAGATTTAAAATAAAATAATTTTGATTCCAAACTTGAATCCGTTGATTAACTTGTGTTCATCTATTTTCTTTTCAAATTAAAAAAAAAAAAAAAAAAAAGCCTTTGTAAATGTATGTAAATGAAGGGTGATAAAACAAAGTTAAGGTACTAACAAAAATAGTATAAACTGGTGAACCAAAAATAATACTAAGTACATTCTGGCTTCTTTGTTCTAGTGCAATATTTAAAATCATCAGTAACTTGAAAAACTAGTGCTGACTTTGGAGATCAATACTGTAGGAAGGGGAGAGACAGCAGTAGAAAGAAGGCTTAGGAAATTATTCATCAGACTCTCTTTTGTACTTATTCATTCCTAGAATACCAAGAAATGTTATATTGTATGCTTCATCTTTCCAGCTTTCATTTAAGGACTTGTAACTCCTGGTAGTCTGAAGATAATAAAAGAGCCTTTAGACTTGTAACTAAAAATACTTTCCCTATATATTTCCCACCTCATCTACTTCACCCTTATAGACTTCTGTTCAAAAACATTTCCAGAGTTCTAAAAACATGGTTCTTGCCTTACATTTTAATTTCCCTAAATCTGACAGGTTTTAAGTTATTCATATTTAAATTAGGGGACCATTGCAGATCAGTGTAAGTTTCTCACCCTTATTTAGGACTGCTGAAATGTTAAGGAGCCATGTTTTAATGCTGTAGCTTTTTACTGAAGTGCTACATCCTACTCTCATGATGTAGCAGCAGGTCATCTTGTCAAGCAGGAGGGCTGTGTTGACACTGTGGTGCCTCTCTATTACTCTCTACTTATAATAGGCATCTAAGACTCCACAAAATAATATGTATAAACCTTGTTTCTTTTTCACTTTTTCTTTTTCTTTTTCTTTTTTTTTTTTTTTGAGAGCAGAGAGTCTTGCTCTGTTGCCAGGCGGGAGTGCGTTTGGCACAGTCTCGGTTCACTGCAACCTCTGCCTCCCGGGTTCAAGCAATTCTCCTGCCTCAGCCTCCCGAGTAGCTGGGACTACAGGTGTGCACCACTATGCCCAGCTAATTTTTGTATAAACCCTCTTTCTAAAAGCTACTCTGAATGAAATGATGAGATTCCTGAGCCTATTCTAAACATGCAGTGCCCCTACTGCTCCATCTGTCTGCTCACAGTTATCTGTCATAGAGATCCTTTGATACTAGGGCAGGAGTCCCCAACCTTTTTGGCACCAGGGACAGGTTTCATGGAAGACAATCTTCACTGACTGGGAGCAAGAAAAGAGGGGTGGTTTGAGGATGATTCCAGCATATTACATTTATTGTGCACTTTATTTCTATTATTATTACATTGTAACATATAATAAAATAATGATACAGCTCACCATAATGTAGAGTCATTGGGAGCCCTGAGCTTGTTTTCCTGCAACTAGACGGTCCCATCTGGGGGTGATGGGAGACAGTGACAGATCATCAAGCATTGGATTGTCACAAGGATCAGGCAACCTAGATCCCTCACATGCACAGTTCACAATAGGGTTTGTGCTCCTATGAGAATCTCATGCTGCTGATGATCTGACCGGAGGCAGAGATCAGCTGGTAATGCGAGTGATGGCAGTGGCTCTAAGTACAGATGAAGCTTCCCTTACTCACCCGCTGCTCACCTCCTGCTGTGTGACCTGGTTCCTAGCAGACTGGTAGTGGCCCATGGCCCAGGGGTTGGGGACACCTGTTCTAGGATATTAGTCTAGTTCTGCTCTTTCCAACAATTTAATATATGAATACTTCTAGATCTTTTTGTTTTCTTTTAGAGACAGGATCTCTTATCACCCAGGCTTGAGTGCAGTGGTGTGATCACAGCCCACTTCAGTCTCAACCTCCTGATCTCAAGTGATCCTCCTGCCTCAGCCTCCCATGTTGCTGAGACTACAAGTATACACCATCACACATGGATAACTTTTTAAATTTTTGTGTAGATGGAGTCTTGCTCTGTTGCCCAGGCTGGTCTTAAACTCGTGATCTCAAGAGATCCTCCTGCCTTGGCCTCCCAAATTGCAGGATTACTGGCATGAGCCACAACATCCTGCCTCTTACAATGTTTATGACATATTTTAGACAAAAGATAATAAAAAAAATATTGCAAACATATAAAAAGATGCTCCATATCGTATGTCATTTAGGAAGTGCAAACTAAAACAACAAGGTACTATTGCATACCTACTCAAATGGGCAAAATCCAGAGCAACAGCAAATACTGGTGAGGATGTGAAGCAACGAGAACTCTCATTCACTGATGATGGAAATGCAAATGCCATAGACACTTTGCAAGACAGTTTGGTAGTTTCTTACAAAACAAAACATGTTTTAACCATATGATACAGCAATCACATTCCTTTGTATTTACCTAAAGGAGTTGCATGAAATGTGCACAAAAACCTACACATGATTTTTTTATAGCTTTATTCATAATTGCCAAAACTTGGAAGCAACCAACATGTCCTTCAGTAAATAAATGGATGAATAAACCAGCAAATCCATGAGATGGGGCATTGTTCACCACTAAAATGAAATAAGCTATCAAGTCATTAAAAAAAACATGGAGGAAACTTAAATGTATATCACTAGGTGAAAAAAGTCAATTTGCAAAGGCTGTATACTGTATGATTCCAACTGTGACACACTGAAACAGGAAAAATTACGGAGACAGTATAAAGATTAGCGAGTTCCAGTCCAGGAATTAGGAAAGAAAGGGATACATGGATGAGGCACAGAGGAATTTTAGTGCAGTGAAACTACTCTACTCTACTACAGTGGTGGATAGATGTTTGTTTGTCCAAATCCAGAAAATGTTCGGCATCAGGAGTGAGCCCTAATGTAAACTGTGGGCTTTGAGTGCTAATGAGGTGATATCGTAGGTTCAACCTAGGTTTATAACCAAGGTACCATTTTAATGGGAGATGTTGATAATGGAAGAGATTGTGCATGTGTGAAGGGAGGGCATATATGAGACCTCTTCGTACCTTCTGCTCAATTTTGCTGTGAACCTAAAACTGCTCTAAGAAATAAAGCCTATTTTTGGCCGGGCACAGTGATTCATGCCTGTATTCCCAGCACTTGGGGGGGCCAAAGCAGGTGGATCACCTGAGATCAGGAGTTTGAGACCAGCCTGGCTAACATGGTGAAACACCGTTTCTACTAAAAATACAAAAAATTAGCCAGGCATGGTGGCGCATGCCTGTAATCCCAGCTATTCAGGAGGCTGAGGCAGGAGAATCGCTGTAACCTGCACTCCAGCTTGGGCAACAAGAGCAAAACTCCATCTGCAAAAAAAAAAAAAAAAAAAAAAAGAAAAAAGTCTTTTAAAAAATATTACAGTATTTAAATAATAATCTATTGAACATAGACATTCACTTTCAAGTTTAGTAAGTTAAAATTAAAATCACAGTTGTAGCTTTCTGTGTCGTCCTCCTACTCTGCTCACTTTCCTTCACTACCAAGGGAAAACATTCTTTAGCTTTTTAGTCATTACTCAGATGTATATGTGCACTTTTACATCTGACTACACCCATATGCAACTTATGGTACTGTTCACATGTTTTGAAAATTCCCACACAGAGTATCACAGTAATGACGAGAGTTGTTTATGATATGTAATTATGCTAATTTATGTAATAATATCGTATACATTTTCATTATTCTGAATATTTCATTTAAACTAACCACTTTTTTTTTTTTTTAGATGGAGTCTTGCGTTGTCTCCCAGACTGCAGTTCAGTGGTGCGATCTTGGCTCACTGCAACCTCCACTTCCCAGGTTCAAGCGATTCTCCTACCTCAGCCTCCTGAGTAGCTGGGATTACAGAAGTGTGTCACCACACCCAGCTAATTTTTGTATTTTTTTTAGTAGGGACAGGGTTTCACCATGTTGGCCAGTCCGGTCTCAAACTCCTGACCTCAGGTAATCCACCTGCCTTGACCTCCCAAAGTGCTGGGAATACAGGCTTCAACCATGGTGCCTGGCAAATTGACCTTTTTGTTTTTATCACATATATTTTTTCATAAATAGATGTTGGTTTTTTCCTAACTTAAACTTTTACAATTACTAAAAATTACAACATAGCAATAAATCTGCTGTAGAATAATATGCATTCTTGGACATAAACCTAATGTAAAATAGCTTTTACCATAAAAAATAAGCTATTTAGTTTTGTTACATAATGCTCTATCTCTCTCTAAAATTGATGTATAATTTTCAGTACTACTTATAGTATTAGTTTGGTGCAAAAGTAATGCAGTTTTGCCATTACTTTTAATGTCAAAAACCGCAGTTACTTTTGCATCACCTAATAGTATATAAATGTCTCCACTGTTCCACATACTTACCAAGGTAGTCAAATCTGGTAAAGAATTTTATTTTTCCATTTTCCTCATTAACAGTGAAATGAGTCAGGCATGTTGGTGCATACCTATAGTCACAGCTACTCTGGAGACTGAGACTGGATGGTCACTTGAGCCTCCACGTTTGAGGTTGCAGTGAGCTATGATCACACCACTATACTCCACCCTGGGCAACAGAGTAAGACCCTGTCTCAAATAATAATATTAGTAATAATGAAATGAGTGTCAGTTGTTACGTTTATTGGCCATTTAGGCTTCTTTGTTTGTGAATGTTTAGTTCATACACTTCGCTAACATTACCATATTGTTTATCTTTTCCTTATTGGTTCACAGTGGTCTTATGGCCATTAATTATGGATGTCTATATTTATTACATGTATTTACACCTAAACTTGTCTTTTCACTGATTTTATGGGGACTTTGCATTAGTAGGAGCATTTATACAGTTCTTTATGAGTTGAAATTTTTAAAATATCATGTAAGAAATTATTCTCTCTTCTAAGACCATAAGAATATTTTCCTCTAAAATTTCTCTAAAGGTTTTAAAGTTTTGTCTTTTGTATGTATGGAAATTATTTTTATATATGGTCTGACTTCAGGAATCATTTTTTGTTTGTTTTGTTTTAGTACAGGTAGCCTGTTGTTCCGGTGTCATTGATAGAATGGGTCCTTTTTACCTCATTGTTTTCTAAGATCACCTTTCTCATACATGCAGTGATCTTTCCCAGACTATCTATTCTCTGAGTCTATTTGGCTATTCTGGCAATAAATTACCATTCTGTTTATATATTCCCATAACTTCATAATGAGTTAAGCTACCTGGTTAGCCTCCACCTTTTTTAGCTTCTTAAACATTGACTTAATTATTCTGAGGCTTCTTCACTTCTGAATTAGTCTCAGGCCTCCTTACTTCATATACATTTTAGAATTGGCTTGCTATGTTCCTCAAAAAAGATTCTGATGGAATTATAATTGATATACATTGAATTATATTAAATGTATGGGTTAATTGAGGAAACATTGACATCATTATGACATTGATTCCTTCAAAAGTTTATGAACGTGGAATAACTTTTCCAGTAAATGTTTGATTTATGCTGTTACTTTGTATTTTGTTTCTATATTAAATTGCATATTTTTCTTAGAACAATTTTTTTATTTAGTACTAGTTTGTAACTTGTTTATATTGATCCTATATTCTACAGTTTTATTAATTTTCATTCTAATTGGCAAGTAGAATCTCAGAGTTTATTTTTGGTGGGGGATGAGGTGAACAAATCTATAAATTTTAAATACTGGTGTATTTACAAACCGTGTAGCAAAGATAGCTTTTGCTTCTTAACAAGCCAGCCATCTGGGTTGTGCAGTTCTGATTTTGGCTGGGCTCCTCATGTATACAAGTGCCTCCAGCAGCCAGCCAGCCAGCAAGCCGAGTCCTCTTCAGAGGGATCGGCTGGGAACATGGTCCACTGGGCCTCTCATATCTTTCATTGTCCCCCATCTAGCTCAGGGCAGCTCTGCATGGTTTCCAGAGAAAAGAAGTGTGTGTTGTCTCTTAAAAGTCTAGGCTCAGAACTGGAAAAGCATCGTTTATGCCACACAATTGTGGCCAAATAAGGCAAAAGTTAAGCTGAAATTCAAGAAAGAAAAATTGGCTATACCTCCCCTTGGAAGTAGCTACAAAATCCCGTTGGCAAAGGAACAGGGATTACAGGAAAAGGGGCTCTTTTACAATCACATAATCACACCTTTGTTTCTTGGTCTCTCATATCATTTTTGTTGGCTTTCTGGTTTTTACGAAGATAATACTTTATTATTCTTTTGGATCAAGATTTTTTTTGTGAAGAGCCTTGATTGTGGTATAAACCATCACATGAATTGATATTGGCAAAGAGTGTCAGGCTATCTTACGCCAAAGCCTTTGCATTACTTTTGTTTTTTTCTTTTTGAGACAGAATCTCACTCTGTCACCCAGGCTGGAGCGCACTGGCACAATCACGGCTCACTGCAACCTCCACCTCCTGGGTTCAAGCGATTCTTGTGCCTCAGTCTCCCAAGTAGCTGGGATTACCAGTGGAGCAGGATGCACCACTACACTGTGCTCTATTTTTTTTTTTTTTTTTGTATTTTTAGTAGAGACAGGGTTTCACCATGTTGGCCAGGCTGGCCTCGAACTCCTGATCTTTTGATCTGCTTGCCTAGCCTCCCGTGTGCTGGGATTACAGGAGTGAGCCACTGCGCCCGGCCTGCATTACTTCCTCAATATACTTTTATGCACATTTTGTGTGAATCTTACAAATCGTCCATGCTCCTATACTTCCTGTTTTTATGATTTGCATATACTTCTCTAAAGCTGCCTTAGTTCGGTGCCATGTTGCACATGACTACTTCACCTTTCATTTATCAGTTTTGTGTTGGCTGTTTACATTTTCTTTTCAGTACCGTAGTTTCATAGTTTCTGCCTCTTTTTACCCTGGGTTTTTACTATCTCTTTGATAGAGTTAAATAATTTATTAAATCTCCTTTTTTTTTTTTTTAAACTATTTTGGTCTATGGATCCACCTATATGTCAGTCAATCTGTCAACAGCATATTTTACATTCTGCTGTCATAGAAGTTAAAAATATAGAACCAAACAAATCATGTGATTTCTGCTCTCGTAAAGTTGACACTCCAATAAATAAACATAATTGTGCTATGTGACAGAGAGTCACGCATCTTCCAAGCTTGAGAGTCTCTTTAGCATTTTCTATGCTTATGCAATCTGAGGATGGCCATGAACAGGTTGCTTTATCATAGCATGGATCTTTTAGGAGGCATTGGGGTTCCAGTTCTCAAATTTGCTGGGTTTTTTTCCCTCATATCATTAAACAAATCTGAGCTACAAAAAAAAAAAAAGTGATATCATTTAGAAGAGTCATCTGCATTGCTTTTACTTTTAGATCAATTTTAATGCTTATATTGAATCCAAATTTGTCCACCACTTTTGTAAAGTTAGATTTCTTTAATAGCAACAATTTATGTAAATGAGTGATCAGGTCCCTTAGAGGGAGAAGAACTGCCAAGTTCATCACACATCCTGACCCTTTACTTTGGAAAGAATGAGTTTGCACAGCTCTGCAGGCAGTGACTCCTCTCATGTGTTGGCATCACATATAAGCATATGTAGGAGCAGGCATAGAAGCCGTGTGGCCCCCAGCAAGATGCACTGCCATTGAGGGTTTGATTGCCTAGATGGTATTAGCTTAGCTGGGTGCAGTGGCATGTTCCTGTAATCCAAGCCACTCAGGAGGCTGAGGCCGGAAGATCGCTTGAGCCAAGGAGTTTGAGGTTGCAGTGAGCTGTGATCGCACCCTTGTACTCCAGCCTGGGTGACAGACTGGAGGGGTGACTTTGTCTTTGTCTCTAAAATAAATAAGACTTTGTCTCTAAAATAAATACATTTAATTAGCCTAGGTGTTCCTTGAGAGCCAGAGTGCTTGATTCTCTTTCAGCTCCAATGTCCCATCCTAGTGCAGTTCCTGGAAGATATTCAGTAATAGCTGGTAAGAGAATATGAAAACAAATTGTATGTGTATTGACATAATTTTAAAAAACGACTTTGTCCTTCAAGCTTATTTTGGTTCATAGACACTTCGAAAATGTTGTTAATAGCATGATCCCTGGACATCACAGATACAAGGGCTTGCATTCACCAGCCTAATTCCAAATCTGTTTTCTGAGTAACGTTTTTAAATAGGGCAAAGGAGAACAATGCTTATTGGAAACCTTTCAGTCCCCTTCAAGGGGGCTAACATTGAGGGAAACTGTTGTGGAAAAGTCAGCTGATTTTGAACAATGTATTAGTCAGGGTTCTCCAGAGAGACAGAACCAATAGGATATATGTATATATAAAAGAGAGTTAATTAGGGAGAACTGGCTCACACAATTATAAGGTGAAGTCCCATGATAGGCCGTCTACAAGCTGGGGAAAGAGATAAGCTGGTAGTAGCTCAGCCCAAAGCCTAAAAACCAGGGAGGACGACAGTGTAGCCATTAGTCTGCAGCCAAAAGGCCCAAGAGCCCCCAGGAAGCCGCTGATGCAAGTCCCAGAGTCCAAAGGCAGTGGAACTTGGAGTGTGATGTCCAAGGGCAGGAGAAGTGGAAGCAAGTGTCCAGCAGGGGAAGAAGAGAGAGAGTCAGAGCAGGAGCAAGAGAGAGAGAGAGTGCGAGAGGAGGTGCCACACACTTTTAAATGACCAGATCTCTTGAGCACTCACTCACTCTCAAGAGAACAGCACCAACAGGACAATACTAAACCATTCATGCCCTCATAATCCAAACACCTCCCATCAGGCCGCATCTTCAACACTGGGGATTACAATTCAACATGAGATCTGGGCAGAGGCAAATCTACAAACTAGATCAAACATTTTTAATGAGCCAGATGTTTGTCATTGATGTCTTCTCAACCGTCATCTCTGAGCACTCTATAATGGTTTCTTATACATCCTGGAGAATGAGTCTTCCCTCTCCCCTCCAAATGTAGAGATTGGTCAAATAACAATACTAGTATTAAATCTACTTAGTCAAAAGCAGGTTGGGCCCTTCTGCAGCAAAGGGAAGGCACATGATCACTAGGACGTCTGTTTAATGTGTAGGATATGGTGAATGTCTCATTCTTGAATCCTGAAGTAGGTTTGACTGCAGACGTCCAGTCAGTTGATTGAAGTTGATTGAAGTTCTGCTCCAAAGAGGGGAAAAAAGTTTTTGTGTGATTGAGACAGTTTCTGTAATAAAACAACCTGCTAGAAAATACTTTTAGCACTGATATTATTAAAATGAATTAAATGGGAAGTCATATTAAATGGTTTGGTGAGAGTTGAAGTTCTAAATTTCTGAAAATGATGCTTTTACTCACTCGTTCTCACATTCTTCAGAGACTTTGCTGCTGTTAGTGACCTAGTTAGATATGCTCTCACCTCTGGTAGGTGGAGAATCATCTGTGTAGGTGGCAGGATTAAAAGGTTTATTATCACTTTTTCACCTTCTTCCTGTCAGTCGAGGAGTTCTTAGGCCCCTCTCCTGATGGTCTCACTTTTGGCTATGTTTCGACATCGAGAACTGTTGATGTTTAATTGTCACTTTCTTTAGAAATGTGGAAATGTGTCCTGAAATGAGAACTTTATTACACTTTGTATAGAAGTGATAATGTTGCTTAGAACTTTAATGTGTAAGGCTCTGAATTCTTCTTGTTTTTGTTTTGTTTTTTGCTAGATTATCTTTCACAGACTGGATTATAATCTGTGGCTTTTCCAAAAGAAATAAGACCTGCTCATTTATCAAGATATTTCCTAATTGTATCTGTAAATACATCGCAGTTATTTAATTGACACCTAGTAATGGTCATTTCAAATGAATGTTAATTTATTAAGTCATTTTTCTCAAAATGTTCAAATCAATACTACAATCAATATTTTATTGACCAAATGTGCCATATTAGTAAACAAATACAGAAGTCTAGATCTGACTATTACAGTTACTTTCTTAAAATACAATTCAAACTTTGATGCAAAAGCTATAGCCATTGAACAAATCACATTTCTTATATAGTTTTGTTAGAGACACTGGTTGTTACCATCAGTTAAAAATATTATTTTATTAAGATTTTCTCTGAAGCAATGAATAAGATACACTAGCTGTCTTCAGGAAGTTTACAATCTAGTGTGAAGTGTTAGAAAAGGACTAGCGAGATCCAGCAAGGACAGAGTAAGAGAGAAGATACAAACATCAGAAGAACAATAAACATGAAATTTTCAAAGCATGGTGAAATTGACATCAGTGTCTTTGATGGAGAAAAGTAGACTTTTAAGTTTTTCTTCATTAGTTCTCTAATATTCCATTCATGTTTAGGGCACCAGTTACTGGATTCTTGCACCTTACGCAGTGTAACTGTCTTTTAGCACTTTAGCTCTAGAGTTTACTAGCTATTCATTGTATAAGTAGTGCAGGAGCAATGAATTTAGAATGAAACTAGGCTAGTTTTTCCTCTTACCCATTTAACAAACAAATGTTGGGGAAAATCTGGTCAAATATGAAAACTAGTGAATGAAAGATACTGAACAGAGAAACATATGAAAAAAATATATAAGAATAGGATTTCATAGAAAATATTTTACCCATTTCCATTCTTCTATCTGAAACATAATAAGTATGTATTAGAAAATTTAGTCTTTCATTAAAAGCTCATGTTGGAATTTTGTTCAACTTAGCCAAGCATGTCTAATTAGCATTCCCAAAAGTTGAATTGCTTCTAAGTTAGAATTGTTAGGATGATCAAAAAAATCACTCAGTATAGAACTCTTCTGAGGAGTTACGAGCATTATTTCTCTTCAGTACTTATTTTCTTCACCTAAGACAATGCTGTCTCATGCAGGCAAATTTCACTATTTAGACAAAAAGAAGAGGTTTTCCTCATTGCAAATATCCAGGGCTCACCCTCTGTCAATCTCTCTACTCTCCAAATATTTTCTTACAAATTTTAACTACCTTGGTCTTCTAAACTCCAAATGTGTCCTCAACTCAGCAGGACCACTAATCTCTGTTCAATTCTCTGTGTTTTGCGTTTAAACCTGGGAACCCTATTAAAGCAATAAGCTGAGGCAATGATGGGGCTTACCTCATTTGTTTTCTCTTATTCAGGAATCACTTTCTTGTACTTCATATTTCTGTTGTTCAATATAAAAACAAAAATGAAAGCAAAACAACAGAAACAGTTGTTTTATATATTTTGTTTGGTTTTCTAGTAAATTAAGATTGGAAAATCTGATTTTCTTCACTGTAAGCAGAAGTCAGACTTTTTAAAAACCTATTAAAATATTTATTTCTCTAATTCTAAATTTGTTATACAGTTGTTTCATTTCTATTCATACTGAGGGTCTGAATATCCTAAAGGTTAAGATACCAAATTGCCTGGGTTTAAATCTCTGCTTTGACAATTACCTATTAGGCGACCTTGAAAAGCCTTCTTTGTCAGGCTCATGCCTATAATCTCAGCACTTTGGGAGGCCGAGGTGGGTGGATCAACTGAGGTCAGGAGTTCAAGACTAGCCCGGCCAACATGGTAAAACCCCATCTCTACTAAGAAATACAAAAATTAGCTGGGTGTGGTAGTATGCACCTGTAGTCCCAGCTACTGGGGAGGCTGAGGCAGGAGAATCGCTTTTACCTGGGAGGTGGAGGTTGCAGTGAGCCAAGATCATGCCTCTGCACTCCACCCTGGGCAACAGAGTGAGACCCTGTCTTACAAAAGAAAATGAAAAGAAAAGGCTTCTTAATACCTTTGTGTCTCAATTTTCCCACAAGAATTGCTCTTCATAGAGTGGTTGAAGGGATTAAATTAGTTAATATAGAAAAAGTACTAAAAGCCATTTCTATCATATAGTAAGATCTTATTATCTCTAATTCTGCTATCTAGTCATTTACTTATACATAAAGAAATTAGAAGGCCGGGCGGGGTCGCTCACACCTGTAATCCCAGCAATTTGGGAGGCCCAGGTGGGCGGATCAGCTGAGGTCGGGAGTCCCAGACCAGCCTGACCAACATGGAGAAACCCCATCTCTACTAGAAATATAAAATTAGCCAGGCATGGTGGCTCATGCCTGTAATCCCAGCTTCTCTGGAGGCTAAGGCAGGGGAATTGCTTGAACCCAGGAGGCTGAGGTTATGGTGAGCCGAGACTATGCCATTGCACTCCAACCTGGACAACAAGAGTGAAACTCCATCTCAAAAAAAAAAAAAAAAAAGAAAAGAAAAGAAATTAGAACCAATTTTTACCACCATAATATTTGTGAACACATTTTATATTTTACTTTCATTTTTACATTCATTTTAATACATTCCTTTGTTATTTTAAATATAAAGAGGCTCACTTAATCTTATGCCTCTATTTTCATAACATTTGAGTGCATTGCATACATAATATCTAAGGAAACCAACTTATACATTTGACCTCAATGAATCCTCATCATAGTCCTGTGAGATTAAAACCAGTGATAGCTACACTATACAGATTTGGGGAATAAAAGAGAGAAATTCGATGATGTCCCCAAGATCAAACAGCTATCTCCTGAACACTGGAATATAAACCCAATTCCCTGTGATTCTAGAAGCTTATATGTTAGTGACTATGTGACTACCTCTATTAAATATCATTATAAGTAGGATAAACAAATTTCAGTTTTCCTTTGCATAGTTCTGCTTCATGCCTGCCTTGCAGACTTATTTTTATTTAATAGTGCCCATGGTCACTCACAAAGAAGCCAAATTTGAATGATAAATTATATATTCACTGTTACATACATAACAGGTATTACTGACTGATGAGATTTATAATGAGCACCTAAAACCCAGAGAGTGATTTATACAGTTAAAGGAGGTGAAGTCGCTAATGTCATTTTCCTATGCCTCAGTGATTTTATCACTTTGACTTTTAGAGAAAAATGACATGACACTTCACAGAGATTGGTTAAAATTTAGCAGTTAGTTATTCAGCCTTCCCCATTCTGCTGGTAGTTAGAAAATAAGGTAGACATTGAAGGACAGAGGTTAAATGAAGGAAGTGTATCTTGTCAGATGACCAACACTCCATTCTTGCCTCCTCAACCCTACTCGGATAAAAATAGAATAATTAAATTTTTAGGAAGAACCTGTAATCTAGTGGCTCTTTAGGGGATGGAAAAGTGGGACAGGAAGGAGAATAAGAGAGAGAAAATGAATAAAACAGATATGAAAGAGAAACGAGTCAACAATTTTTTTTTTTTTTTCCTGTCACCCAGGCTGGAGTGCAGTGGCACTATCTCCGCTCACTGCAACCTCCATCTCCTGGGGTCAAGCGATTCTCCTGCCTCAGCCTCCGGAGTAGCTGGGATTACAAGCACATGCCACCGCACCCAGCTAATTTTTGTATTTTTAGTAGAGACGGGGTTTCCCCATGTTGGCCAGGATGTTTTCAAACTCCTGACCTCAAGTGATCCACCTGCCTCGGCCTCCCAAAATACTGGGATTACAGGCGTGAGCCACCGCACCCGGCCTCAGCAAAGTTTTTAATCATGTCAGAACTGTACTTATTTTTAAAGCTGCGAAAACATAAATAATCTATTCATTCCTCTTAGTCACTACTGAACAGGTAAAATAAAATATTTAGTATTATCCCATCCAAATGTGAAAAAGAGGGTGAACTCAAAGCATTGGCTGTTCCCAGAAGAGAGGCAACTGTGTCATTAAAGTTTGCATAATTGTTTTATCCATGAAGTAACGAAAGGCATTTGGGCTCTTCAATAACAAAAAAGGAGATACTGAATGATATAATAGTGACTGTGAAATAGTTCAGGGACTGTCATGCAGGAAATGAAATGAAATTGCCTACTTTGAAGTCTCTTGCCTTTGCCGTTCTTTCTGCTTGAAAATCTTTTCTCCAAATATGCTTATGGCTTACCTTATCATAGCCACTGAAAATCTTTTATTCACTGAGGGCTTCCAAAGTTGCCCTACATAACTTGCTAATTCTCTCACACACACACGCACACTCACACTTCCTAGCTCCCTCTCTACTTGTATTACATCATTTAGCACTTACTTCTACCTCATAGAGCATATATTTTTCTTATTTTTCATTTTTATTACCTCAAACCTACCTAAATGCGGGGCTCATAAAAGCAGGAATTTATATCTAATTTGCTCACTGCTAATCATCAGTGCTCAAATCAGTACCTGGTGATGGTTAACAGATACTTCTTACGTTAATAAATAATGAACAAGATGTTAGTTTGGTTTTAACCCAAAGGGTTGAACAAAAATCCAGAAATAAATTGGAGGGCGGCAGATTCGGCTCATTGTAAAATGTTAGCACTGCCCTCTGTCTCTTTATGAGTAAGTGGCTGCTCAGAACATGATTCTAACATTCTTGAAGTTACTACATGATCAACTGATAGATGTAATTTCAAGAATTCTTGCAGATTGGATGAGACGTTGGTATTTTCCTTAGTACAGAGAAACTCTGATTATTCAGCAAAGGGAGAAAAAGACATTCAAACCACTACACACAAGCTACAATACTAAAATGAAGACTAGCTTCCCTGTTTAATCATAGGTCTCATTCGTTTATTTCTATGACTCAATCTAACTTGAAGACTTGCTTCTGTGAAAACTGAAAAATAAAAATTGAACCAAGAGAGAAGGTGAAGAGGAGTTCTGGGAGCAGTGGTGGAGAACAAAAAAATAAAGGCGAAACAGCAACTCATAGAGCCTTTTTTGCACTACTTATTAAACAGATACAGTTTACAATGCTGACATTGGTCTTGAGAAAGAGAGAGAGAAAAAATGTACTTATGACATGTTTTATTTTTCTAAAACTTTGAAAGGTTCAAAATTATCTCTATGCAGGTTTTAGATATTAATTTAAAATCTTACTGAATCCGTGAAATGGTACAAAAAAACAAGAGCAACAAAAATAACTTGAACTCAATAAATGCCACTTGAACCAGCAAAGACCCACGTGTGTGGTTCTGTCAAATCCCCTTGCTGCGATAGCTCTGCCAATTTACTTGACAAATGTGTAGCCCTGGACTTTCACCCCCTGTTTAACAGAACAGTTTGAAGATGGTACTTTAGAAGCCTTTCAGACCATGAGATGATTATTTTTGCATAGCAGTGTTATCAGCTTGGGAAAAAAAAAACAATTTTGTACTTTACTTTTTTAAAGCACAAAAATAAATAGGAGTTATACATTTAATGTTTTCAACATTCAGGAAAATAAAATATTTTCTCTTTTTCGTAAACCAAATGCATTTTAGGCTCAATTCTTCTCTCTTATTTCATGTCTACTACTATGTTTTTCCAACTAGGCCAAGAGTGAAACATTGCTGACTTATTATAATAATGTAAAACTCATTCCCCACGTATTTTCACAGAAAAAAAATTTTTTGGCAATAAAACAATTTCATCATTACTCTGATGTCATAAAATTATATTCTGCTGAATTGACAAGAGAAAGAAATTGTGCATAAGGCATGGTAGATCCATTAAAATTAAAATAAGCACATTCAATTTTAAGGTGAAATTTGTTCATTTGCATTTTTTTTACAATTAATAGTCATGGAGGATAATACTTTGATGACATACTAATAAAAATATATCCGCAATAATGTATTATTACTAGTCTTCTCTTTACTTCTAACAACCTAACAGACACTGTGATATTGACTGATACGGTTTGGATCTCCGTCTCTGCCCAAATCTCATGTTGAATTGTAATCTCCAAAATTGGAGGTGGGGCCTGGTGGGAGGTGAATGGATCATGCAGGTGGTCCTTCATGAATGGTTTAGCACCATCTCCTTGGTGCTGTTCTTATGATAGTGAGTGACTATGAGTTATCACAAGACCTGGTTTTTGAAATGTGTGTAGCGCCTCCTTCTGTCTCCTTTGCTCCTGTTCTGGCCATGTAAGATGTGCCTGCTTTCCTTTCTCCTTATGCCATGATTGTGTGAGGCCCTCCTCAGAAGCAGAAGCCACTATGCTTCCTGGACAACCTGCAGAACCATTAAACCAATTAAACCTGTTTTCTTTATAAATTACCCAATCTCAGGTAATTCTTTTTTAAAATTTAATTTTATTTTAGGTCCCGGGGTACATGTGCAGGATATGCAGGTTTGTTACATAGGTAAACATGTGCATGGTGGCTTGCTGCACCTATCTACCCATCACCTTGGTATTAAGCTAGGCACGCATTTGCTGTTTTTCCTGGTGCTGTCTCACTCCTCGCCCTCCCCCAGCAGTCCCCAGTGTGGTGTTCTCCTTCCTGTGTTCAGGTGTTCTCATTGTTCGACTCCCCTTATAAGTGAGAACATGCAAGGTTTGGTTTTCTGCATTACTGTGCTGAGGATGATAGCATCCATCTCCATCCATGTCCCCATAAAGGACATAATCTCATTCATTTTCATGGCTGCATAGTATTCCGTGGTGTGTATGTACCACATTTTCTTTATCTGGTTTATCATTGATGGACATTTGGATTGATTCCATGTCTTTGCTATTGTGAATAGTGCTGCAGTCAACATATGTGTGCATGTATCTTTATAATAGAATGATTTATTTTCCTTTGGGTATATACCCAGTGATGGGATTGTCAGGTCAAACGGTATTTTATAGCACTGCAACAATGGACTAATACAATGCCTTTTTGCACACATTATTTCTAATTATCAAAACAACTCAGATCATAATCTTTGACTTACAAATGAGGAAACTTAAAACTCTAAAGATTAATTGGAAGCTCATATAGCAAAAAGGGAGGTATGATCAGAATCTGAAACTAAGTCTTGTTGATTCAGTAGTTATAATATTTATTAGTAGTTATTTGGTAATATCAATGAAATGGATAAACTGGTTAGCTAGCCTAACCAAAAAATAAACAAATAAAGAAGACACAAATCACTAATATCAGGAATAAAAGAAGAGTCATCACTACTGTCTCATAGATACAAAAAGAAGAACAAAGGCATATTATGAACAATTCTATGACCACAAACATGATAACTTTGATGAAATGTACCAATTAACTGAAAAACACAATTTATCAAAACTGGCACAAGAATATATAATTAGAATAGCTCTATATCTATTTTAAAAATTGAACCAATAATTAATAACCTTCCAAAAAATAAAGCACTGAGACTGATGGTTTCATTGGTGGATCTTACCAAACATTTAAGAAAGAAGTGACAGCAAACCTCCACAATCTCCAAAAAATAAAATTGGAAAGGACACTTCCTAATATATTCTATGAGGCAGCATTATCTTAATCTCAAAATCAGATAAAGACTTTACAAGAAAGGAAAACTAGGGACCAATATCTCTGATGAACATAAATGAAAAATTTCTCAACCAAGTATGAGCAAATAAAATCTAACACTATATAGAAATGTATACACCAGGGCCAAGTGGGATTCATTGTAGATTTGCGGGTCTGGTTCAACCTTCAGCAGTCAGTTAATATATAATGCACCATATTAACAGGTGAAAGAAGAAATATCACATAAGCATATCAATAGGTGTAGAAAATGCATTTGACAAAATCCAATAGCCACTTGTGATAAGAGATCTCAGAAAACTAAGACTAGAACTTCCTCAAGTTGGCAAAATAAAATCTACAAAAACCTATAGCTAACAGCATACTCAATGATAGAAACTGGACAGTTTCTTTCTGTGGTTGGGAATAAGGCAAGGATGTTTCTCTCATCACTCCTGTTCAATACTAAGATGGAAGTCCTAGAAAGTGCAATTAAAAGAGGAAGAGTAATAAAATATATAGAGATTGGGAAAGAAGAAATAAGACTGTGTTTGTTTGTAGATGACATGGTTGTCTGTGTAAAATATCCCAAAGAACTGACAAAATTATTCCTGGGACTACAAAGCAATTACTGCAAGATTGTATAGTACAACCTTGTAAATACACAAAAGTCAAATTATTTTTATGTATAGCCTATAATAAATATAATTTGGAATTAGAAGTATTTTGGTACAAATATACAAATACATACAAGATCTGTATGAGTAAAACTGCAAATCTCAGATAAAACAACAAAGATATCTAAATAAATAAATAGACGTTCCATGTTTATGAATAGGAAGGCCTAATATAGTTAAGAAGCTAGTTGTTTACAATTTGATCTAGATACAAACAGTTGCAACCCAAAATTCTAGAAAGTCATTTTGTGGACATCAGCAAATGACTCTAAAGTTTATATGAAAAGACAAAAGATACAGAATAGCCAACATAATACTGAAGAAAAAGAAAAATGTTATAATACTAAACTACTGGAGTTTATAAGTTCCTATAAATGTCCATTAGTCAAGACAGTGTGGTACAGGCAGAAGGCTAGACGAATGGAAGAATAGGTCAATGGAAAATAATAGAGAGCTCAGAAAGAGACCCAAACAGATACTATTAACTAATCTTGAGAAAGGAACAAAGGCAATTCCATTGAGAAAGGATAATGTTTTCAACAAATGGTGCTGCAACAACTGGACATGACCAGAGCAGAGATTATTACAGACCTAATTAAGGATTTTGGACCTCCAGACAAAAGCAATCTTTGCTGAGAATGGAAATGCCCGTAAGTAAGCTCTAAAGATGTGTTCTGCAGCATAGTGCCTACTGTTAACAATACAGTGTTGCGCACATCAAAAATTGTTCAGAAGGCTGATCTCGTGTTAAGTGTTCTCACCACAAAAACAAAAACATAGGGGCACAGGAAAGCTTTGGGAGGTGACAGTTACATCTGTAACCTCAATTGTATTGATGCTATCACAGGTGTTTGCATATACTGAAACTCACCAAATTGTCCAGATTAAATATGTATAGTTATTTGTATATCAATTACACCTCATTAAAGCTGTTAACAAAAGAATCCATGTGATGATTTGCATAGGAGAACACGCATGATTCAGGTTATAAGGCAAGAAAGGCCAGTGGGAATGTGAATTCCTGTGATCACCTCACACAAATTAAATATGGGGTTCTAGACTCTGAGACAAATTCCAGATTGCTCTCACTAATGAGAACTAATTGACTGCCTAATGATCTCTTCAGTGAAATGAGGATTTCTTGAAGAAATGCGTAAGTTTGTAATGACTCCCTGCCTGTTGAAAGCCTTCAGTCCCCAAACTGAGTGGACCCAGTGAAGACAAAATAGTGGTATATTTCTACCCCATCACAGCAAAGAATGAACACCAATGGTTATCCAAAAAGAATAAAAATCCTTAGACATATTCCTGAAGAGACATAAAGAAATAGTTCCTTAGGAATAAGGGAAGTCCTAATGAGAAAATGTCACCTACATCTCAAGATAGTTGTCAGCACTAGATTAAAGAGCTATTAATACTCTACAGTTCCCAGACTTACTGGGGGCAAGCCTTATGAAAGGCATCAACTGGGAAAAAGTTCACTTCTTCCTAATTAGCATGAGGTGTATTTCCCACAAATCAGTTCATTCATTCAGCAAACTTTTATGGAGCATCAACTACGTGTTATACTATACACTATACTAGAATCAGGAGATTAAAAAGTATGATTGCAACACAGTCCATATCCTGAGAAATAGTCCCATCCTTTAGAATCTTAATATTTTTTCTGAAACATAATTTGGTGGACAGTCTGTTTCTTTACTTACTTGACATATTTAATACAAACTATAGCAGGAAAAAAAGATACTATTGAAGAACAAAGACTGCTATGTGACCTTTGCCAAGTTTCTGACCTCCTCAGTGCTTTATTTCCTCATCTGTACAGTGCAATGTATAATATACTGAGTACAGTGTCATAGTTATCTACCTTGTAAGGTTGCTGTGAGGATTTAAGTGAGTTAAAACTTGTAAAATATCTAAAACCATTCTAGGAACATAGGAAGTTCTAAAGCCATGTTTGCTGCTGCTGCTACCACCTTGTTATTACTGTTGTTGCCACGATTGTTCTCATACCGGTGGGTTACAGGTTGACTTATGTTTATATAATCAATAGGAATGTTGTCTCAGCATCCCATGGCACATTAACCACAGCAATTGTTATTTAGTAGCTACTTCCGTACTGAGAGCCTGTCAAAGATTTATATCTATTACCAAATAATATCTTGCTGTGAGGACACAGATCCACAAATATTAGTGACTTTGTGACAATCACTAATATCTCATTAGGCACAGAGTTTTGAAGTTCTTTTTCTCAGCTAGAGAGTTATGCAAGTATTATGTATACTCACTGCTCAATTAAACCTAATTATTTTGAAGTGCAAAATGACATTGCACATCATCTTACCATATTTTTCCAAGTAGGATAGCATAGGTGTACTGTCAACTTTATGACAAGAATATGGCAGAGCTATGCATCCTTTGGAAGCAATCTGCTACAATTACTTAAATTCCTTGCACTTTAAATCCTCAGAATTTCTGTAGAGGAAGAAAAGTTAAATCTGTAACTATTATGCCTTCTACTCTGTTATGTGCTCACATCTCTGTGAACCTTGATTTAAGCTGAGTGCATCATTAATCTTTAATATAACCCGAGAACAATAGTCAAATAGAATAATGAGTGGTATTGAAGAAATATATAGAAGAGCATGTCCAGGAATGCATTGAACCACTCCATATCTTGCATTGTTAGACACACCCAGTGATTTGCACAGATCCAGAATTTTTAACTCTTCGTTGAAAGCAAGGGTAGGCAAAATTCATTCATAACAGACCAGATAATATAATATGTTCAGCTTCATGGGCCATATGGTCTCTGTGACAGCTACTCAACTCTGCTACTACGACATAAAAGTGATCAAAGACAATATATAAATAAAAAATTATGGCTGTATTTTAAAAAAACTTCATTTATGAACAGTAAAATTTGAATTACACATAATTTTCATGTGTCACATATATTATTTTCCTTTAAATCTTTTTCAAAATATTAAAAATGCAACAACAAGTCTTTGGTCCCAGACCACACCAAAACGTGTGGCAGGCTTGATCTGGCTTACAGGCTACAGTTTCCTGAATCATAATGTATAGGAACCAGAATATTTTGAATTTAACAACTCAACCATGGTCCTGCAATCATTACCTAGAAGATTAGCTAGTAACATAAAATGTCTCAAGGCATGCATTACAACTTCAGTCTTACTTTATCATTTATTTATATAGGATTCTAACTTTGAGAACAAAAATCATGGGTTATGATTTCACATCTACCACTTGTTAGTTTGATAGCCTTCAGTGAAAATTTCCAACCTCTGGCAACCTCTTTCTCCCAAAGTCTGTTATTTGGGAGATGAATTATATCACTACTATCAACTCACACTATGTATCAGAATCACCTGTGGAGAAACCAAGTCTGAACAGTCAGAGATATGGCCTCAACAGGTGATGCCAACCTGCATCCAGCGTTGGAAACTACTGGACTACTGAGCTCCAGACCTCTTTGTTTGATAAGTCTAAGATTTTCTATTCTGTACATACAGTTGTCACAAATATCAGTAACAATGTAGCATTACTTCAGAGAATATTACATTTAAATAATTAGTAGAAACCCTTTGCAAAAAATTCAGAACTATTTAACATCTCCTTCATGATGGCAAAATAAAAAAGAAAATACATATATTTAACTCCTTTTAGCTCACTGTTGAGAGATGGACAGAATAGAAAGAAAATAAGTAAACAAAGGAAGGAAACAAATCATTAAGTATTTCTTTTCCCAATAGCTAGAGCATAGAAAATTACAGAGAAATAAAGCAACAATAATCTGAAAGCTTCTATGTATTCTTATTATCAAGCCCTATTTCCTTATTTAGGGTGTTTTGTAGTTGAACAATTGCAGCGTTATTTCTCTGCTTCCAAATTCATTATTGAAAAGATAGTTCACACAAATATTCAGAAATAAGCAGTCTACATTTTCATAATATGGTTCATTTGTTCCTAACTTTTAGTACATTTCACAGTCAATATCTTGTCTATACTCATGTAATTGACTCAATTTTCAACTGTCAGTTTCACAAACCGTCATCAAAAAACTTAGATGATCAAGCAGAGCTTAGTTGTTCTGACTTCTTACAGTAAGGGACACACACACAAACACACCTTTTTGATAACAAAAAAAAAAAAAAAAAAAAAAACAGTAATGTCCCAACCTTTGGGTAGGCAATGTTTAGGGTTTTATAACCCGAGCAGAGTGATTTTAAGATGAATTTTTCAAAGGAGGAAACTGGTTAAAATTAGGTATAGTTCTTGACTTACTAGATCTAGATTAGTGATCACAGTAAGGAATGAGCCTTAAAGGGGGATTTTATAAGCAGGCTGTTAGTCTTGATTAGCTGTTAAAGTTGGCTTAGAGTCTTGTCTTAAAAATTTAAATATTTCTTGCAATAAGTAATTAAGACATTTTTGCTTGATTTCAGTATTGTTTGACATAGGAACATGTAAATATGTTCATCACATATATTGCTTAACACAAGGGGAGAAAAGTATGCCTGAAACTAGCATGACTTAGAAAAAACATTGTTTATATTAATGCTCACTGACACTTTTGGTCATGCTTTACCATTATCTTATGAACTACCTTAGTCTATTTTGTGTTGCTATAACAGAATACCTGATATAGGTAATTTATAAAGAAAAGTGGTTTATTTAGCTCATGGTTCTGCAGGCTGGACAGTTCAAGGACATGGCCCTGGTTTCCGACAAGGTCTTCTGTGCTGCATCATAACATGATGGAGAAGGTCAAAATGGAAGCAGTTATGTGTGAAGAGGAAAAACCTATGAGACATCCCTTGAGAATGAGTTGCTATCAAGCCAGGAATTCATTAAGTTCCATGAGAACTGATTCAGTCTTGCCAGAGTGAGAACTCATTCACCACCATGAGAAAGGCACTAAGTCATCAGGAGGGATTTACTCTAATGATTCAGACAATTCTCACTAGGCTCCACTTCCCAAGACTGCCACATCAGGGATCAAATTTCAACATGAGGTTTGGTGGGAACAAACTCAAACCAAATCAAAGCACAAGGATATGATCAATGCAGATCAAAATTACTGTCTGATATATTGGGTTCACTGTGTTAGGCAAAATGGTGTTTCCCCAAAGAAGGCCATTTTGAAGCCTCCGTAGCTTATGTATATATTAGATTAAATGGCAAAGGGGAATTCAAGGTGAAAGATGGATATAAGGTTGCAATCAGCTGACTTTAAGACAGAAAATATTAGCTGACTTTAAGACAGAAAAAATTATCCAGATAAGCAAAATGTAATTATAAGAGGACTTCCAGCATGACTGTTGGAAAAATTATTCCCCATTGAAACTGGTAAAAACTATTAAAAAAAAAATTTTTTTTATGACCCCTGGAAATGATCCTAAAGGAATACGGCAAATGAAGAAATATCCATTCAATTAAATCTATGAATATTCTGAATGAAAAGCAGGAGCGTGTAGTATTTAAGCAAAGTCTACTCTCCATTGCCCCTTCCAGCTCAAAGATAAGAAAACTCCAATCTAGACTTCGTTAGTCAAGAACAGATGGCATCTTCTGCCACAGCTTCCAGATGGAGAGCTTTCTTCTAGGGCAGAATGCAACATCCATGTTTCTCCTCCTACTGCCAGTTGTCTCCTGTTGCTGAGGTTGTTTCACGTGAGAGCAGTTGAGAGGCAAGGCTCCTTCTTCACCCCACCCTCACTCATGGAAAACAGACTCCATCTCAGGCACAGCACCTTTAAAAATGCTGGGGCCCCAGTTGCCTTACCTTGGATCATAAGTTTCCACACCAAGAAAACCAACTTATGAAGGCCTCATGCTACAGTCTCCACTTCCACTGGGCACTCAGGTTCAAAAGTAGGAGCATCACTGAGAGAAAATATCCCATCATCTCAAACCCAACCACAGAGGCCTAACTCAATATTTTACCAGAGGGAAAAGCAGGCCATAAAATTAATAGCTCCTGGTCTCTTCCCAAAGAAATTGACTTCACTTGCAATAGAGCATGAGGACATTCTAACCTATAGGCGTTCTCAAAAATAGTGGAGGTCACAGTGAAAAGCAACAGGGAGGAAATAGATTCAAGACACAGGCTGAACGATAAGCCAGTTACTTTGTAGGAGAGAACCTGAGAAAGAGAAAACTTAGAGGAAAAAAAATATATACAGCACTGATCTAAGGACCTCCTTCAAAGAAGCCCAGATCTTACTGGATTAGCCTATAGATCAATTTATAACCCAGGACATATTTGAAAATAATAGAGCAATCAGCCTCCAACTAACAGAACATAACGGTTTGCTATGGTCACAGAAAGAGATGAAGAGAACCGTACCAAACCCACTATTGTCTCCAGGTAACTGTGGACATACCAAAAGCTGTGTCCCATTGAAGATTAACATCAGAGGTTTAACAGTGTGGGGTAGGAGAAAATAGACATCACTAAAATATTCCAGCCCTGAAAGGGAGGAGATTCGTATGCAAAGTTGCTGTAATATATTATCCAAGAGGTCTAGTTTCCAACAACTACAAAATAATGAGGAATGCAAAGAAACAGGAAAGTGTAACATATAAAATGGAAAAAGAAAAAGCAGGCAAAAGAAACTGTGAGAGCAACCAGATATCAAATTTAACAGGAAAGACTTCATGGTAGCCATGTTAAGTATGTTCACAGATCGAAAGGAAACTATTGTTTAAAAAGTATAGGAAGTCATGATGGCATTGTCCAACACAAGACAAAGTATCAATAAAGAGATAAAAATTATTAAAAGAACAAAATGGAAATTCTGGAATTGATAAACATAAGAACTGAAATGAAAATTATACTAGATGGGCCCAACAGTAGATTTGAATTGGCAGAAGAAAGAATGAATACACTTGAAGATTGATTCAGATTATGCAAGCTAAAAAACAAAAAAAGAGAAATAAGGAGTCTCAGGGAAATCTGGGACACCATTAAGCGCATCAACATCCATGTCATGGAGTATCAAATAATGACTGAAAAATTCTCAAACTTATTAGAAAACACTATCCTGTATATCCAAGAAGTTAAAGGAATTCCAAGTAAAATAAATGAAGTGATATCTACATCAGACACATCATAGTAAAAATACTTAAACTCAAAACAAGGAGAAAATCTTCAAAGCAGCAAGAGAAAATTACAACAAAACAAAACTCCTCCCTTTCAAGGGGACCTCAATAGGATATAATATCTGATTTCTCAGCAAAAACAATGTAGGCCAGAAGGCAACAGGATATCATATTTAAAGTGCTCAGTTAAAAAAAAAAAAAAAAAAAAAGCAAAAACCTGTCAGCCACAAACCTTACATCAAGCAAATCTGTCTTTCCAAAATTAAAGTAAAATAAGAACATTCCAAGATTAACAAAAACTGAGAGAATGTGTTGCTAGCAGACCCACCTTACAAAAAACTCTAAAGGAAGTTCTTCAGGCTGACAGCAAATAACCCTAGATAATTGAGCACATATAGAAAAATACGAGCTTCAGTAAAGTTAGTTATATAATTCCACAAAGCAGTATAAATCTATATTTTTTATCTTGATTTACAAAGCAATTGTATAAAATAATATGCTACAATGTATTGTTGGGCCTGTAACACAGAAATGTAATAAACTGGTAATATATTTGCTAAAGACAGCACAAAGGAGGTGGGTGAGAACAAACCTACATTGAGCTAAGGAAATGACAGCAGATGAGTAAATTAATAATTATAAAAATGTATCATTGAGTTTGTAGGTTTGTAATATTAATACATAAATATGCATAATACAACAAAAATAGGGGAAAAGGAATAGAGATATGTCTTAGTCATCTCAGGCTGCAATAACAAAATGCCATAGACTGGGAAGCTTGAAGAGTAAACATCTATTTGCTCACAGTTTTTGAGAGTGGATGTCTGAGATCAGAGTGTCAGCATGGTTGGGTGCTAGTAAGGGCCCTCATCCTGGCTTGCAAATGGCTGCTTTCTCATTGTGTCTTCACATGGCAGAAACAAAGTGGATTCTGGGCTGTTCGTCTTACAATGACACTAATACCATCATGGATGCCTCACCTTCAGAAACTCACTTAAACCTAATTACCTTCCAAAGGCCACACCTCCTAGTGCCACCACAATGAGGGACAGGGCTTTAACATGAGAATATGGGCAAGATACAGGCATCCAGTTCATAAAGAGTTATCTAGAAATGATATTCCTATGTCTTACTATAATTCAGTTAGCATAAACCTGAAAATTAATCTGATAGTTAAAATGTATGTAGTGTGCCCTAAAGAAACCACTTTTTAAAAAAATTCAAAAGATACAGTAAAAAAATAATAATAATAAATTTAAATGCTTAATTAGAAAATATTATATAATGCAAAAGAAATCAGTAAAGGAACAAAGACAGGAGAAACAAAGAAAACAGACCTTTGACATACCTTTATACATAAATTACCTTTAATATACATGCAAAAATCCATAACTACTAGCAAACTGAATCCAGCAACATACAAAAAGAATTACATACCATGACCCAGTAGGATTTATCCCAGGAATGCAAGGTTGATTAACCATACAAAAAATAATTAATGTATACATGATATCAATAGAATTTAAAAATTACATGATCAGGCCGGGTGCTGTGGCTCAACCCTGTAATCCCAGCACTTTGGGAGGCCAACGTGGGTGAATCACTTGAGGTCAGGGGTTCAAGACCAGCCTGGCCAACATGGTGAGATTCCATCTCTACTACAAACACAGAAATTAGCTGGGCATGGTGGCGGGCACCTGTAATCCCAGCTACTCGGGAGGCTGAGGCATGAGAATTGCTTGAACCTGGGAGGCAGAGGAGGTGGCAGTGAGCCGAGGTCATGCCACTGTACTCCAGCCTAGGCGATGGAGCGAGACTCAGTCTCAAAAAAAAAAAAAAAAATTACATGATCATGATCATATCCATAAACAGAAAAAGCATTTAACAAAACCCTAGAACATTTCTGATAAAAATACTCGATAAACTAGGAATAGAAGGAAACTTTCCTTCACTTGATAATGGGTATTTGTGAAAAACCCACATGTGACATCATGCTTGGTGGTAAAAATGAATGCTTTCTTCCTAAGATCAAGAACAAGAGAACATCTCCTCTCACCACTTCTATTCAACACAGTATTTGAAGGTCTAGCCAGGGAAATTAGGAGAAAAAATAAAACGAATCCAAATTAGAAAAAAAAAAATAAGAAAAGCTACCTTTATTCTCAGATAACATTGTCTTGCGTATAGAAAATCCTAAGTATCCACTAAAAATTACAAGAAATAACCAGTGACTTCAGCAAGGTGGTAGGATACAATATTAGTATCAAAAAATATCATTTGTATCCCACATGTTTCTAACAAACAATGCAACAATGAAAGTAAGAAAACCCATTTACAATACAATAAAAAATACTAAGAAATAAATTTAACAAAGTAGTGCTAAAGTTATACTCTGGAAACTGCAACACATTTTTGAAAATTAAAGACTCTGTAACTAAATCAGAAGGCAACTTACATACATGAATCAGAATACTAAATAATTGTTAAGATGGCAGTACTCCTCAAGAATCCCAGCTGACTTCTTGCAGAAATTGATGTATTTAAATTGTGCAACCTGGAACATTTAGCCTCTCTTAACGGAGATCGATGTGTATACAGCACATTACAAATCTTCCACACCATTAACTGGTCTGTTTCTACACAGCAGCTTAACCAGCTTGAAAAGATATTTTTGCACAATGCTTTTTTTTTTTTTTTTTTTTTTTTTGAGACGGAGTCTCGCTCTGTCGCCCAGGCTGGAGTGCAGTGGCCGGATCTCAGCTCACTGCAAGCTCCGCCTCCTGGGTTCACGCCATTCTCCTGCCTCAGCCTCCCAAGTAGCTGGGACCACAGGCGCCCGCCACCTCGCCCGGCTAATTTTTTGTATTTTTTAGTAGAGACGGGGTTTCACCGTGTTAGCCAGCATGGTCTCGATCTCCTGACCTCGTGATCCGCCCATCTCGGCCTCCCAAAGTGCTGGGATTACAGGCGTGAGCCACCGCGCCCGGCCTTGCACAATGCTTTTTAAAAACACAAAAAACCCAAATATGAGTCTTATTCTTAGCACTTATTCAGGAATTTTAAAAATTAATTTGTGTTTCTATAAAATTATTTTAGGCTCACTTCTTTATTATTTTATAGGTACTACAATAGTTTTACACTTACAAAGGAAAAAACTGTTGATAAAGTGGAGACCCACAATAGTCAAAATAATCTTGAAAATAACAAAGTAGGAATACTTCACAATTTTGAAACTTCCTACAAAGCAATGGCAATCAACACAGTTTTATACCGGCACAAGAACAGATGTATATACCAATGGATAAGAATTGAGAGACCAAAAATAAAACTATACATCTATGACCAATTGATTTTAAACAATTCAATGAAAGATGGAATAGTCTTTTCAATAAGCGGTACTGAGATAATTGGATAGCCACATGCAAAAGAATGAACTAAGACCTCTATTTTACACCAAATATAAAAATTAACTGGAAATGAATCAAAAAACTAAATGTAAAACTATTTAGTTTTACAACAACTAAATGTAAACAAAAAAAAACTAAATGTAAAACACATTGGAGAAAATATTTACAAGCTTTTATGTGACAAATGATTGATAGATATGACTCCAAAAGCAGGAACAACAAGAGAAACAAATTATTTGAACTTTATTAAAATAAAAAACTTTTAAGATTCAAGGAAAACCATCAAGTGAAAATACAACTCATAAAACGGAAGAAAATATTTGCAATTCATATATCTCATATGGGTCGTGTATCTAGAATATATAAAATCTCTTACAACTCAGCAATAAAAAGACAGCCCCATTTTGAAAAGGCAAAGAATCTGAATGAACATTTTTTTCACAGAAGATACAAAAAATGACTAAAAGCATGTGTTCTAAAGAAGTTCAATTTCATTAGTTATCTGGGAAATGCAAATGAAACCACAATGAAATACCACTCCACACTTGCTATGATGACTATAATCAAAAAGATAGTTAATCAGAAAGGTTGACAAAAATTTAGAGAAAATAGAATCCCCATAGATTACTAGTGGAAATGTAAAATGGTGCAGTCACTTTGGATAACATTCTTACCATTCCTCAAATCATTAATAGAGTATCCTATGTCACAGCAAGTCCATTCCTAGGTATATACACAAAAGAATTGAAAGCAGATATTCAAAGAAATACTTGTATTTTAATAAGTATTTTTAAGTGAATATTATTATAGCATGTTTTTTTGTTATTTATTGTTATAGCATCATTATAGTATGATTTCCAGTAGCCAACAGGTAAAAATAATCCATAAACAAAATATGAGTATATTCATATAATAAAATTATATTTGACCATAAAAAATGAAGTATTGATAGATACTGCAACACAAATAAGCCTTGAAAACATTATGCTAAGTACAACAAATTCAGTCCCAAAAGACTATATATTGTATGATTCCGCACATATGAATTGTGAAGAGTAAAGAGACTTATATAGACAGGAAGTATATCAGTGGTTGCTTAGGACTGAGGATGGTGGGAGGATGGGATATAATAAAGAAAATTAGGAGTTTCTTCTTGAGGTGAGGAGAATGTTCTAAAACTGACTGTTGTGCTGGTTGAACAGATCTATGAGTCATTGAATTGTACACTTTAACTGAGGAAAATGTGTTATGCAAACTTGGTCTTAACAAAACTTTAAGTAGAAGATGGAGACAAAGGATGCACAGCTGAAGAAAGAAAAGTGATGACAGAAGCAAGCCATAGTGATGCAGTGTGAGGAGTGCTTAACCTGCTCATGGTGGCATTGAAGATGGAGGAAAAGAGCCATGAGGCAAAAACCATGGAAAGCCTCCAGAAGATAGAAGCCTCCAGAAAAACAGAAGAAATGGATCCTCCACTAGAGCCTCTAGAATAAAATACAGCCCTTTGTAGTTAGCCCAAGTGAAAACCATGTTGGACTTCTGACCTACAGAATTGTAAAATAAATCTGTGTTGTTTTAAGCCACTAAAAGTATGGTAATTTGTTACAGTAGCCATAGAAAACTAGCATGGATTAACCATGGTGGTCATTTTAATATGCCAGTTTGGATAAGCTACAGTCCCCAGTTATTCAAGGAAACAGGAATCTAGCTGCTGTTGTGAAGATACTTCACAAAAGTGATTACAGTGAATAATCAGTTGACTTTAAATACTGGAGATCATCCTAGATAATTGGGGTTGCCCTGATTCTATTAGTCAAAAGGCATTTAAAACAGAATTATAAATTCCCTGAAGAAGAAGAAATTCTGGATGTGGACAACAAATTGACCCTGTGCTTAAGAGTATGATGAGCTCTTCCTGCTGGCCTATCTACAGATTTTGGATTTGCCTGGCTGGTCCTCACGATTGCATTATCTAATTGCTTATGACAAATTTTTAAATACACTTCTGGTCCTTTTTCTGATTCTCTTCTTCAACCCTAATTGACAGAGTCACATTCGGAGTGTTTGGTGGTAACTGTGCCAGTAGCTCTTTGTGTCAATTTGTTGTATGATCATTTGTTAGAACTTTTCCTGGGAAAGCAGCTGCATAGCACTTATGATGATGATTGAGCAATAGGACTTCGGTCTCCTGTGAGCACACATTTGGGCATCATAACCATGGGGAGCACTAAGGGAAGGCTTATGATGAGTCCACAGTTAATTTGGAAGATGAGGGTCAACAGAGTCCATATTAAAGCAAGAGAATAAAACTCATTCATCTCAAGTGCTCACAAAACAAGATGTAACCAAATTAACTTAACTGGTTGTTGTCAAAGATAGTAATTTTACTTATTTGTTTTGTGAGTCTTTTTGTAGATTAAGGCAACTTGAGAGAGATGAAGATATAAGCACATTAGTCCTCTAAGATGACAAATGCTTTACTCTCAAAGGCCGGCTATAAGTCTAAGACGCTTTTATTTTGAACCATTCCCTGCCTGATTTAATGCCAGAGTGCTAAAGCCATAGTGACATTATCTAGTTGTTTTTCTATTCTATGAATTCTAGTCAGGATTTTTCTTGCTTTTTGAGAATCATAAAATAAAGGAAAAAGCCAAAAATCCCTTTCAATTATTAAAATTTTCAAAGTCCACGTTTCCAGTTTTTTCCTTCTTGATTTAAATCATCTAAAGGTATCTTTTTAGTAGGGAAGAAAATAGAGGCTGCAAGAGATCCTGGGTGAAATCATGAATACTGTGTGACAGTCTTCAGCCAGTATGTTGCATGCCTCAAATCCAGTACCAGCCATTAGTGACTAGTATTTTGTTTTCAGCGAAAACACCACATATTCTGTTGTCAAATATTATTTTAATAATTTTCTGTCATTCATCAAGAGTGGTCAGCATCAGGCAGTGTTACCTGTAGTATAGATCCATTGTACAATATGGGGATCATAGTTTATAACAATGTATAGTAATTCCTCTTTATCCATAGAGGATAGGTTCCAAAGTCCCCAGTGGATGCCTGAAACCACAGATTATTCTAAACCCTATGTAAAATTTTTATTTTTATATACATACATATCTATGATAAAGTTGAATTTATAAAGTAGGCACAGGAAGAGATTAGTAATAACCATAATAAAATAGAACAGTTATAACTATATTCTGTTCACAATTTAATGGACAGAAGATTCATTTTTACCATAGATCTTAGAAAACTCAGCATGATTTCTTTTCCTTCCTTATTAAGTAGAGAACTTTCACCTTGTCACTTAAAGGAGGCTCCTAACAGTTTCTCTTTGGCATATCTGAATTGTGCTTTGAGGACATCATTAAGTAAAATAAGGATTACTTGAACACAAGCGCTGTGGTACAGCCACAGTTGATCTGACAAGCAAGATGGCTTCCAAGGGCTTAACACACGAGTACCACATACAGCATGGATACACTGGACAAAGGGATAATCCCTGTCCCAGGAGGGACAGCACAAGATTTCATCACGCTACTCAGAAAACTTTATATTAATTGCTTAGTTCTTGAGTTTTCTATTTAATTTTTTCAACGGCAGTTTACTGCAGATAACCAAAATCATGGAAAGAGAAACTGCAGATAAGGAACATTACTATATTATATACTTGAAAATTGCTAAGAGAGTAGATTTTAAATGTTCTCACCATAAAAATGTGGTATGTGAAGTAATGGATACGTTAATTAGTTTGATTTAGTCATTCCACAATGTGTGTGTGTGAATACGTATCAGAAAATTATGTGGTACACCCTAAGTATATATAATTTGTATTTGTCTATTTAAAAAATAAACATTTAAAGATAAATAAAGGAGACACTTGCTCGCTACAAAAAAGAGAAAAAAACTTGGGGTACATCTAAGCCAATAAATGAAGTTGAAAATGTAGTATAGCTCTCTTATAACATCTGTAAAAGTAATAACAGCCTCCAAATATACATTACCTATTTCCTTTTATTTTTCCAGGTCTATTTTTCTGAAAGTTCTGTTACAAAGGCTAGCTGCTGCAAAGTTCTCTTTCTAGATATGATGTATAGGTTGAATCCTGAATTTTAAGTGTAGAGAAAAAGAGAAAATATCTATAAAGATAAGGAATAATAGCATATAGGTTAAAGTATATGACAAGCTATGTTTAGATTATTTGAATATTGTTCTGAATGCCTTGGATCAACAACTTCTTGCAGTTGTCAACTTGATATAAAGATTGTAGGTTGAAGCTGTCTCCTGAAGATTGTCCACTTCTAGAAGATTCTTTAAAATCCTCATCTTGAGGTCTCTAGTTGGAACAGTTTTCTAATGATTTGAGGATGAATTCTCTTCTCCTAGTAAAGCATATCCAAGAAACAAGTGTGCTTTTAGAGTTATGCTCACCAGTTACAGTACTTGATGAGATGTTTTCATTAGAGTTCAATAACACTATCTGATATCTCTTCCAGAAGACAAGATCTCAACATTTCAGACCATGTAAGCATTAATTAGGAGAATATGACGACTAGGTGCATTTTATGAGTTCCTTGCAGTATTAGGGGTTGTCTGCTTGAATTTGGCCAGAATATAGAATCAGAGTAAATTTCTAGGTGTAAGAGGCAGTCTAATACCAATTCAGAATGGAAGAACCAGTAAGATCCTAAAAATAGGTAATTTCTTTGTCATTGAAGCAATGCCGATACTCTTTGGATTCCTATAATGTCTGAAAGCTTTGTTGATGTTTAAGAATTCATTGTTCCTTCCCTCATTCCTGAAGATTGGGATAATATGGGCAGTGAAGTTTCTGAATAAGCAGCAAAGTGTTGAAAATCTCGTTAGTGACGGTCCCAGTAAAATGGGTGTCTCTGTTACTGCAGAGATAGGTTGGAATTCCCAGACTGGGAAAACAAAATCAAGTGATATTTTTGCTAGTATCAGATTCATAGCTCATTCAAAGAAAAGCTTCAATCCATCACTAGAATTAGAAAACACTGGCACACATATTCAGAATCAATGGTGGAGGGTAGTAGCACAAAACTTACTTGGAGATGTCCCAAGACATTTTTCTATATTTGAGCTATTTTTCATTTTTCTTCTTTATAATTTTACCAGGACTATGCTGCTGGTGATGGGTGAGATTTTCCTCAGCGGCAACATCAACAATTTGGGTCAAACTTTTCAGCAATGCCAGTTGACTACTGTAGCCAATTTGTCCTTGCGATAGCCAGTCAATGCTTTCATTAAAATGTTATGAAAGTTTCTATTCAAGATTCTCTGGTGCCAACAAAGTCCTGAAAGTGCCAGAGATTATTCTCATGCAATTTGCAAAGAAGTTTTTTTTCTGGTATTTCTTTCTGACATTGGAGTCAAAACTAGCTTTAGACCATTCAAAATATTTGACCTCTTGGACTGTCATAAGAGCAAGGATATTTCTCATGGTTTTCTATCTAAACAGCCATGAATTTTACTTTAACCTCTATGTTACTTTTGTGTACATTGTTGACATTCCCAGTAAAAGGCAAAAAAAAATTTGAATGTTTATCTGAAGTACACTAAAGAAGGCAGAACATAGATTTACAACTATAACATAACATATAAGATAAAATAGTACTCTTATTCAAAACCACAAGTGTAGAATAACTATTTTATTATGTCCTTGGGGTGCTTAATACATCAGTATCTTCTCCAGGTGAGTTTATTCAGTAGGAAGACAAAATTATTACACAGATAAGTGCAAGCTATGATGAGCTCCTACTTCTTTAGACTTTCAAATATTGGTTTCAGTGTTTCTTTAGTGTCTAGTTTTAGATGTGTTGTGCAAGCTTGTAGAAAGTTATGGCTGCAACAATCTGCACTATTATGGATGCATAATGGAGAAAGCATCTGATAGTTTTAATGTAAGGTCAGTAAAATGCATTCTAGATCCATTTATGCTTTTGCCCAGTGGCTCTTTCAAAATATGCATGGAGGTGTGAGAGATCTGGTTCTCACTGAGGTGTTTGCTTGCAGATCATTTCTCCATTTAAAGCTGAAGACGGTTTCCCTCATCAAAAAGACTGATCCTAAATCTAGTTTCACATGTGCTTTAGGATCGACTGCTTACTGCTATCCAAAGATATTTAAATGCCTATTGCTGATATCTCCAATAGGCTCATTCTTTCTTTTCCTATAGGCCCAAATTTTATTCCAGACTATTTTCATAGAAAAGAGAATAGAGGTAGCCTTCAAAAAACCTTAAAGTTGTTAAAATGCCCATCTCCAATGGGCTCATTCTTTCTTTACCTATGGGACAAAATTTGATTCAAGTTTATTTTCATAGAAAATACATTGGAGGTATCATTGAGAAGATCTTAACTAGTATGTATAGCTTTCCTAATTCCAGTGGATTTTGATGTAATACGTAGACTAGGGTAGTCCTCCAAGGACACGCTCAGGAACTTCCCACTCTACCTTTTCCATCTCATAGCTTGTACTTTTTGTACTTAAGGTCTTTACTACAGTAAGCAAAAATTGATATAGAGTATAAACCACTACATCTTCTTAGAACTAAATTCTTCTGTGAATGTCTTTCCTTCATGTCTTGGCTTTGGAAAGTTCTTTACAAGAATGAGACTAGGGCTTGAAATCAGCCCTAAAAAGCTACTCTAATTTGAAAGAGGCAATTGAGATATGAGGGTTTCTTGCAGAGCACAAGGGAAAGGAAGCAGGTCAGAAGTGGGGGTCCGAGTGTGATGTAGGATCATAATGGAAGGGAAAGAAATGTGGAAGAAAGCTAGTAGATTTGAAATGTGATTTAGGAAGATAAATGACAAGGATAGTTTTATGGTTTTTTCACATTTTTTCTTTCGACTTAGCTACAACCTTTTTTACAGAAGTAATTTTGGAATCTGAATTTTTTTTTGGAAGCTTCCCCTAGTAATAATAAATGATAAACATAAGATGTTTGGAATTTTGCTCCCCGTTTTGTTCTAAGGCCCTTCTCCAATGAATAACTTTATTCACAGCAGAAGCACCCCCCAAACATTCATTGTAATCCTTAATTATCTTTCAAGAAATTACGGTATTTAAAAAGACAAATACGTAATTAGTGTTATAGTATGGACAGGTAAAAGAAGGTGAAGTCCGTCCTGGAGACAGTACAGACTTTAAGACAAAACCACTGAAGTCTGAAAACAGGTCAGCCAAATACCTGTTTTGTGAGCATGTTACACCTTGTGCCTTGATCTAAATGGTTAGCTGTTAACTGATGATCTAATAAATTCATAATTCTTCTGGTGTTCAGGAGTTTTCAAAAAGTTTCTTCCTGAACCAAACTGTCATAGAAAAATTTAGACAAGACTGTGGCAAGGTGTAAAAAGGTTTTGACAGATGGCCCAATGCAAACATTTTCCATAACACCTGTCTGACAGGGCTTTCTGAATTTATCAGTCCTTAGAGTGAGCTTCAGTGAATGGATTTATTAGGTCTATGTCCAATCTCTTCTCTAAGAACTTGGTCTTGTAGGCTTATATCAGAATATGACAAAGACCTCCCCACTCCATCCCCCAAAAAACTTAAAAACACAGCAATATATTACGAGTTAAAGACAGGACCCCTCCAAGGATAGGAATTTCAAACCTGGTTACAAAATCAACTAATTTCAATATGCATACAATTGAAATAAACTAAGCAGTTTGGAGCCTAGGAACCTGAAAAAAATCAGAGCCCAGACCCAGTGCAAAACTTAGCTCAGTACAGCAGTTGTAGAGGGTCCTGGAAGGATGTCCCAGGCACCTTCACAGAGAATGTTGTTTCGGGTTGAGGATCTTGACCTGTGGTACTGAGGGGGTTTCAAATGGAGTTGCAAAACCTCCAGAATTACCAACTGTTGAATCCTCCAAAGATCAGGGGGAAAAAAAAAAAAAAAAAAAAACAGGAAAACATTGATCGAGCAAAACTAAACTTTAAAGACTTACTGCAGTCGGAATACCACCCAACAGAGTCTTAACAGTATTTCAGTAACTGAATATTAGAATAAAGTAGGTATACTCTCTTAGGGCCTGAGCTGGACTTTTCTAAGGCAGTCTTTCAAATTAGAGAATTAATTGGCATTGACAGAATTTGTGACTTAATAACTTCAAATTGGTATATACAGCAAGGTGGATTGAGTCTTGGGCAGCACACTACTAGCATTGATGAATAACTATTTTGGTTGGCTCACTCTTATCTTCCAGGAAAGGATATTGTCTGGGGAAAGCAACTAAGTTATTTTTGCTTGGCCTCAGTATAACACAGAAACAGAAAAATTACCTGAACCCAATAGATGTATTTTTTAACACAAAGATAGGAATTCCTGTTGGTTTCAGTTCTTTACATAAAGCATTGGTGTTCTCAACATATCAAATTTATTACTTCCATTGTTTTTAATGTATTTTCCCAGTTATCCATTAAAAATAGATTATCTTTTTAGTGGTTACTAATATTGCCTTCCTTCCATCAATTACAATCACCCCATGCCTCTGATTTTATTAAAAGTTTCATAACAATAGAATTTAGGATTTGAGAAACACTTATTATTTTGAATGTTACTCAAAGCTCTACAAAGTGAAACCAAACAAAATAAAAATTGAGGATCCAAATCATAATTAATGAAGATTTAGCTCAAGTGTTTACCCAGATCCTTCCCCTAATCTCTGGATTTCAAGTGAACACAATTGCATAAATCCCTTTAATTGCCCATTTTTACGCCAAATGCTCTGCTTTCCTGCTTCTTTCCTACACACCTACACTACGACACCAAAGTCATTCAAGACCAGGTCACCCTGTTTAAATCCCTCTTCCCCTAACCATCAGGGCAGACTAGTTAGGAGAGTACAAAATATTAAAGAGATTGGGAACTTAGCCGATTTTATTTTCCTTCAGCTGTTGCCCAGAATGATAAATCGTAAGATTCTTGGCTCTTCTGCCTTCTTCTCTGCTTCTGAAAAGCCCCAACTAATCTTTTCTAGATCTTGACAATCCTCAGTATTTCTAAGCAGCTTCGTCTCCCAAAGTTCAAACCCCGTGAACAATAGTATTTCTTTATGCCCCAAGCAGAGGAATGCTTTCTGCCTGGATGACATTTTGTTAATTGACCGTGGTCTTCAGGAGACCATAAAACTTTCGGTTTCCAAAGGGTAAACTTTACTTTGAGCCATATCCATATATCTCTTATTCAAGACATTATTTCAGCTTTCTTACTGGCAAAGAAGACCATGGCGTGTCACCTCTCCAGGAGACAAGAGAAACTGTCTTGCATGCCTAAACACTATGGTCAGTAACCTCTATTAGTCATTTAAACTTCTGAATACCTCACAACACAAATATTATCATTCTTACTGTTCGATACTTGAGAAAACAGAGCATTAGAATGTTAAAAAGCTACCTTTGGTCACATTGCTAGTGAGTAATATGGACAGAATTGGAAGGCTATCCTCTTTTTGTTATACTGCTATGTCATCATTGGTAGAACTTTCATGAGTCCTAACCCTGCATAAGCATCATCATCATCATTATCACTTATTCTTTCATCTCTCACAGTTATTCCCTGGGCTACTTTTCTATTTAAGGAGGTAGGCGGACTTTCTCTCAGTTTCCTTTTTTGAGGATCACAATCTCTTTACTTCAAGATAATTTAATATTACTTTGAAACAGGGGGAGGTGGCATATAAAGGACTAAGCTTTATTTATTTTGAGGGTGAGAGCGAGGGAAAACTTATAAGCCCAGGATCAACAAGACACAGTTGGCATCTTCCACAGAAGGAGCACCAACCTTATTTGTTGTCTTTGTTAATTAGTAGACTTTTTTGAGCCAATCGTATGTTTATTTTTAAAACTGAGAAGAAAATCGAAGTTTCTATATACTCCTTCACCCTTCCCATTTCCTCTATTTATTTTTTTTGAGATGGTTATTTTTTTTGGAGACGGAGTCTCACTCTGTAGCCCAGGCTGGAGTGCAGTGGGCGATCTTGCTCACTGCAAGCTCTGCCTCCCGCGTTCCCGCCATTCTCCTCCCTCAGCCTCCCAAGTACTTGGGGCCACAGGCGCCCGCCAGTGCGCCCGGCTAATTTTTTGTACTTTTTTTTAGTAGAGACGTGGTTTCACCGTGTTAGCCAGGATGGTCTCAATCTCCTGACTTGTGATCTGCCCGCCTCAACCTCCCGAAGTGCTGGGATTACAGGCGTGAGCCACCGCGCCTGGCCCCTTCCTCTATTATTGATATCTTGCATTACTGTGGTGCATTTGTTACATTGCTAAATGAACCGCTTGTTAATTGTGAAATGAACCAATATCAATACATTATTGTTAATCAAAGTTCAGAGTTTATATGAGTTCACTCTGTATGTTTTATATTCTGTGGATTTTGCAAACATACAGTAACATGCATCCACCATTATAGTATTACACAGAATAGTTGCATTGCCCTAAGGAAAAAAAAAAATCCTGTGTTCCACCAATTTATCCTTCCCTCCCTCCCCAGACACCTCTGGTAACCATTGATCTATGTACTGTCTCCATAGTTTTACCTTTCCTAGAATGTCACATAATCAGAATCATACAGTACATTCACCTTTTATATTGGTTTCTTTCACTTAGCACAATATACATTGAAGGTTTCCTCACATTTTTTCATGACTCGATAGCTCATTTCTTTTTAATACTGAATAATTTTCCAGTGTATGAATGTACCACAGTTTGTCTATTAAAGGATGTCTAGGTTGCTTCCAGGTTTTGACAATTTCTGTAGTCCTTTTTCTTCTCCTAACTCCATCAATTTCATGCTGCCCATCCTTCATTTACTGCCCCATCCAGTACAATAGCCTCATTTCTCTCACACTGTGTAAACATCCTTTTACTTCCCTTAATCTCTGTTTCAAGAAGACTCACTGTGAATGCCATCTTCAAACTGAGCATTGTACTTTTACAGAGCTGTTTCCATCTGAAATGCCCTCCTCCTCTAAAATCACAAAATACATATTTGTGTGTGTGTTTGTGTGTGTGACACTCAAAATATATTTATAAAGCTTACCTACAACTTACGTATTGTTTCTGAAAGACCAAATTTTCAAGGAATTTTCTTGACAAGTGTATCTTCTTTTGTGTCATAATCAAAGCCAAGCAATGCAGCAGCCCTGTTTTCTGCTATGACGCGTTCGGTGATGTTGCCGACTAGCCAGGCATCTGAACATAATTTGATGTGCTAATAATTTGATTAGCATGTTTTCTAGTCTCTGTTGCTCTCAATAATAACACCAGCTCTTAACTTAATCGGCACTAGGACATAAATTTATTATGTTAGAATTTGCCTGGCACTGCCCTAACTGCTATTTGTTTTAAACATGACCAAAAGGTATGAGATTGGAAAGTTGGTTATTATTACCCTCATTTTTTTTTTTTTTGGATGAGAAAACAAGAACTCATGAGATTGTGACTTTCTTACAAGGGAAGGAAAATAAGTATAAAACTAGATCCTGTGAACTCAGGCTTACAGTTTTGTTTTTTTCTTAAACAAACCTGACCTCTGTTGCTTCTTAAAGAACCAAACCTATATTTATATGTATTTATCATACCTACATTTTGTTAACCTTTTTTGCATGGTTAAGTCAGAGTCTTTGCTGAACTCCAAAGTGGCCAAAAATAGTTTTGTTTCATGCAACCTCTATGTCAAAGTATGAACTCAAATCTGAGCTACTACCATTATTACTTCACATACACCAACACACACACACATGGAAATGATGAGCATACTAAATCAAATACAATTTTATTTCCTAATGAAATGAGCTAAGCATAAATACGACAAAGTGTGCAGTGGAGAATAATTATCAGCCTTCCTTTTTAGACAGCATGAGGTTCGGCAAAGTCAATTTGAATATAAATGCAAAATATGTTGAGAACACATTTAGAGAAAAGCAATAATAGTTACTAAAATAGACTATTAAATTATCTTTTAATAACTTTATAATAGCAAATGTAATACTGTGAAAAAGCCCAAGATCTCTAATAAAATCAGGCGAGTCTGATTTGCAAAAATAAATAAGATTTAAATCAGGTTAAATTTTATAAGCAGTGCTATAAAGTGAATTTGTTCTGCTATAGTATCTGCTAGAAAAGAAGAATGGTTTGAACAACTAAGTTCTTTCAAATTATCAAGTGTAAGAAATATGATAAGCATGAAAATACACTGGAAACATGTATGTATAGATGATACCAGCAGTAGTAGTTGTATTACTGTATGTTGCCTGATTTAGGATGCTCACATGGTCTAAATTTTAAACTCTGGTTGATATTGAAAGAGAAGAATATTTGTATGAGTGTGTGTGGTTGTGTGTGTGTGTGTTTTACTATGTAGGATTTTAATATTTATAATATTTGGCATTGAGTAGCAATATGCCTTTTTTTTTTTTTTTTTTTTGAGATGGAGTGTCACTCTGTCACCCAGGCTGGAGTGCAGTGGCATGAACTCGGCTCACTGTAACGTCTGCCTCCCGGGTTCAGGCAATTCTCCTGTCTCAGCCTCCCCAGTATCCGGGACTACAGGCACCCGCCCATGCCCGGCTAATTTTTGTATTTTTGGTACAGACGGGATTTCACCATATTGGATCAGGCTGGTCTCAAACCCTTGACCTCAGGTGATCTGCGCGCCTTGGCCTCCCAAAGTGCTGGGTTCACAGGCTGAGCCACCGCACCCTGCCGCAATATCCTTTATGTGCCAGCAGCTAATATTTGGAGCTGATATTCTAAATACAATGTTTGAAAAGAAAAAACAAGAAAAGAAAAAAAAAGTGCTCGTTTAAGATTAGATTTGTGCTAAGAACATATGGATATATTGTGAGTATGAGCAATTTTGGGCATCGATGCAATTGTCTCACTTTGGAATGTACTGTTCTCGAAAGGTGACTGTAGCAGATTGCAAGAATGATTCCAATTTTTCACTCCCTCCTAGTTTCATCTTTTACCACTTACTTTGCAGCATCCTCCATGCTATAAAGAACAGGATGCTGCAAAGTGGTAGGGTTGGAGTGGTGAGGGTTGTAATTTCTTGATCCCAGCTTAGCCAACTGACTTCCTTTGGCCAATGAAATATTGGCAGATGTAACACAAGTAGAAGTTTTAAAAGGGCTTGCAAGCCCAGGCTTGCTTGCACTTGCCCTGTGCTCTTGCTAAGATAATATATATGCTTGGCTTTGCTTGCTGGTCCCAGAAAAAGATGAAAGTCAAACACAACAGAGCCACATGGTCCCAGTTGCCCCAGATGAGGCCAGTCTACACTAGCCAACAGCCTCCAACCCAAAGATATATGAGTGAACCCAGCTAAGTTCAGCCAAACTTTGCCCTCATAACTAGAAAGCTATCCTAATAAATGATTGCTGTTTCAAGCAGTGAGTTTTGGAGGTGGCTTACACAGCAATAGCCAACTCACACAGTGATGATATGATCTCCCAGATCAAAATGTTATTCTGTAGACATGAAGAGAAAATGAAGCAGCTGACTCTGGAAAACAAAAGAAAAAACAAAGCTGTTCTGAGAATGTTTTTTGGGGATTCTGTCCCTCATGGGTTTGCAGTAAAAATGATCATGCTACAAATACTGAGACTAGTTTTGTCCCATAGTTTATAAGCTACACTGCACACTCTTATTAATTTTTTCATGTGACAGTCAAAAAATACTCGGTAGATGGGGCACATATTTCCATATACTTTTTCATAAATAGATGCACTCCAATTGAGCTAAATGTGGGGCTTGTCGACTCTAGTGCATTTCCCCCATTTCTGACCTGCCCTGCTACACTTTCATACAAGAGTGTCACTATGGAAAGCAGAGCAGATAACCCACGTGACAATGACAAATACAGTGCTATCACACAGTAGTGGGAAAAATATGTTGCATTTCTGAAGACTGGACAAAGTGAACTCATCCAAGTTCATAGGACAAGCAAAACCCACTTTGTAAGAGTCACTTGGAAATCAGTTTCCAACACAAACACTGAGCACCCTGAATACCCTGAATTCTATCCTAAACCGGGTTCCCCAGTCATTGTGTGCTTTATGCCCCTCTAAATGCAATTACAATTGCAAAAAAATTTGGAGTCAAGTAGTTAACAAGGTCTCTGAGTGTTAATATAACAGCCCTTGCTAGGGCGGGCACAGCAGCTCACACCTGTAAACCCAAAACTTTGGGAGGCTGAGGCAGGCAGATCACCTGAGGTCAGGAGTTCCAGACCAGCCTGCCAACATGGTGAAACCCTGTCTCTACTAAAAATACAAAATGGTGGTGGTGGCGGGCGCCTGTAATCCCAGCTACTCAGGAGGCTGAGGAGGAGAATCGCTTGAACCCGGGAGGCAGAGGTTGCAGTGAGCCAAGATTGCGCCAGTCTGGGCAACAAGAACAAAACTGTCAAAAAAAAAAAAAAAAGCCTTTGCTATATAGCTTTTCTGTTGTTGTAGAAAGTCTCATCAATATTCTGTCAGTAACTTAGTGTCAAGTCATTTTTACCTACAGCAGCAAGTCAGTCCAGACGACTCCAGGAAGTTTCCCTTGTGTGAAAATCGATGAATCTCTCTCCACTTCTTGGAGACAGGAACAAGTCAGAATAATAAAAAATAAAAGCAAAAGTAAAATCTTCCAAAAAAGTTACAGGAAAAATAAAATAATAAGGATCCCAAAAACAAATGGAATCCCAAATAAATATATAACTATTTCTTAATCAAGAAAGAAACAATTAATTTTAAACATTAAAAAAGGAAATAAGGCCGGGCACAGTGGCTGACTCCAGTAATCCCAGCGCTTTGGGAGACCGAGGCAGGCAGATCATGAGGTCAGGAGTTGGAGACAAGCCTGGCCAACATGGTGAAACCCCATCACTATCAAAAATATAAAAATCAGCCAGGCATGGTGGTGGGCGCCTGCAATCCCAGCTACTCAGTAGGCCAAGACCGAAGAATCGCTTAAACCTGGGAGGTGTGCAGGTGTGCACTCCAGCCTAGGCAACAGGGTGAGACTCCGACTAAAAAAAAAAAAAAAAAAAAACAACAAAACTTTAAAAATTAAAAAGGAGGGAATTAAGTCTATGTGTCTCTTCTTTTACCTAGTAATCCATTCATCAAATATGTATGAATTTTGAGGTAGATAGTTTTGTGTAATTTTTCTCAGTGTTTTCTTTCTTTGAAACAGAAGCAGCTGTGTGCTGAATATTTTTGTGTAATACATATTTTACCTTTAAGTATGGGCTATTTGATTATTATTCGAGTGTAACTGAAGCAACCTCATTGTCCATGGTAAATACCAAGGTTCTTGGCCTCACAGCCAGGTAGATGGAGGTTGTGGACACACGCACACAGGCAGAGGGAGTTTGGAGCAGGAGTTCAGTAAGCAAGAGGAAAGAACAGCGCTTCATTACAGAGAGGGATCTGGAGCGGGGTTGCTGGGTGGTAGTAAAACTGTCTGAGTTTTTGTAAATGGACTAGTGATGGGGGGCTATTGAGAAGGGGGTGTCTTAAGAATAATCCCCTCAGCAAACGGCTTCTCCCTCAAACCCAAAGAATAAGAAACTATCCAGGGGAGGGCTGGCAATTAGTCCACCCACATGCTGAAAACAAAGCACGTCCAATACTTCCTAGTGTGGGTAGATATTTTCACTCATTGTGTAGATGCTTCTACATTTCCATGCCGTACAGAAAACGCCTCTGAAGTACTCAAAATGCTAGTTAATGAAATAACTCCCGCTTTGACCTACCTAAGTACCTCCAAAGCGACAACAGCCCCTCAATTAAAGCAGCTGTCACCCAGGCGGTCTCAAAGGCACTAGGCATACAGTACCATTTCCATTGTACTCGGAGGCCCCAGTCCTCAGGAAAGGTAGAGAAAATAAACATTATCAAAAGACACCTCAGAAAACTGTCGCAGGAAACTCCACTTCCTTGAGTCACTCTTCTTCCCAGAGCTTTACTACAAGTAAGAAATACCTCTTTAAAATTAGGCCTGAGCCCTCTAGATACACTGTAGGGGTGGCCTTTCCTTACAAATGGCTTCCGATTAGATCAGGAAACCTCTGACTGAGTGAGGCCTATAGCCTCCCTGGCTCACTTCCAAGAGGAATTCACACAATAGCAGAGGCCCAGCACCAGGAAACGGGACCACCTCTGTTTAACCCGGGAGATTTGGTACTGGTGAAGTCTCTTCCTTCTCTCTCCTGCCTTTAAGCCCGAGTTGAGAGGGGCCTTAAACCGTTCTTCTCTCCACCCTCCTGACAGTAAAAGTTACCTGAATCTACTCCTGGATACAACACACTTGAGTTAAAGCTTGGAAAACTGAGGAGAAAGTCCCTGACAGCCCAGAAAAACGCTCAGAATATCACTGTAAAGAAATAGAGGATCTCAAGCTGAGAACAACGAAAGATAAGTAAATGAATGAGGGCTACTCACTCCACATAGTCCCCTCTTTGCCTTACCATTTCCTCTCAGTTATTTCCATCTTTCCCCTTGAACTTCGCCGCCAGACATTAGAACTCTTCTTTGATGCACACTTGCAGGGAGATTTGGACTATTCATAGGAGTATGTTTGTAACTTCATAGACCTACAAGGGAAATTGTATATTCTGGCAAATAGTATAAATACATTTTGGATGGAAATAGCTTACTATATTACAATTGCAGGAACTGCTACACTTACGCTGCTATTTGCAATGGGGCTATATACCATGACACCCACACGGTGGAATTCTGGACAAAGGATTTCACGTGCTGTAATCTTCTGCCTATCACCTTTATAACAGCTCTAATAATTACAGAAAAAAAGACAAATATGAGGTTCTTGCTACTGAAACTTTTCTGCCTCCTCCTGATAGAGCACATCAATCCCCTAAACCCTACAGCCCAACAAATCCGACACCTCGCCTTGGCAGTCAACCTAACTTCATGTTATATTTGTACTTCAGACTTGCCGTCAGCTGAAGTATTACCACTACCATTGGAGGATTTAGCCAAAGTTAACATTCCAGTCACCCTCGCCGCTCAGTCCAGTGCAACTTATCCTGATCAGCAAGTCAAGAACGTATTTCTCCCAATCATCTCACAAGTTATAAAGGATGGATGCCCAGACCTGAATTTTACAGAAACCCCAACTCCTATAAAAGTCTTTCGCAATGTAGATTCAAGGCTCACATTTCCCATTTATTTCACGTCCCAAAGGTAAAAAAGGAACTTTCCTGAGAACCTTGTCCATCTGCTCATATGAAGTATTTCATAGCTGGACAGCTCAGGAAAGGCCATATGACTCCCCAGAAAAGAGACTCAAATGGTATCTTAAGAACGCAGCACCAGTTCCTTCTCCTTAAATATCCAAATTCAAGGCAACCTCAATTTACTATTAACACCAATACTTCCCACATTTCTACGGATTGGTACTCAGTGTTGATAGATAACTCACCTTTACCTCTAACCCAAACTGGGAAGTGTAGAGAATGTTCTTAAAATTCCACCCCAATCATATATTCGCCCCAGCATTCGAGCAGAATTTGCCTCAATATGGGAGGGCATCAGTGGGAACTACTTAAGTACACAAGACCCCCCATGTAGAGCTGACCTTTTGGGGTTATAAAGTGTCTCTAGATCTCAAACAAGAGCTATATTTCATATATGGGAATTTGGGGTATACGAGCCCACCAAGTCATTGGAGGAACCTGTGGGGTTGCAGCAGTACTTTCAAAACTATCCTATGCCAATACTTCCATACAATTCCCGTTCCTTATAAAACACTCACATTGTAGTAAAAAGGGCAGCTCATGTAATTCTACTCCCTTTAGCAGCTGCTGTAACTGGACTCCTGGGAACCACTGGTCCGTCTCCCAAATGTAAATGGGTTTACATTTATCCTTTCAGCAAACCCAAGCTCTGGCTGAAATTACAGCTGCCAGTCAGGCCTGGTGGCTCATGCCTGGAATCCCAGCACTTTGGGAGGCCGAGGCAGGGGGATCACGAGGTCAGGAGTTCGAGACCTGCCTGGCCAGTATGGTGAAACCCTGTCTCTACTAAAAACATACAAAAATTAGCTGGGCATGGTGGCACACGCCTGTAATCCCAGCTACTCAGGAGGCTGAGGCAGGAGAATTGCTTGAATTTGGGAGGCGGAGGTTGCAGTGAGCCAAGATCGCACCACTGCACTCTAGCCTGGGTGACACAAAGAGACTTCATCTCAAAAAAAAAAGAAAAAGAAATTATGGCTGCCATTCAAGAACAACAATGGCAAATAAACTCACTTGCATATGTCACCCTGCAAAACCGTAGGGGACTGAACCTCCTAATGTCAAGTCAGGGAGGAATATGTGTTTTCCTTAAGGAAGAGTGTTGCTCCTATATTAATGCTGCTCGTAAAGTACAGCAGCATCTAGTAGAGGCAACCAATATTATCACCCACGTGCCACAGCAGAACCCATCGACATGGCTCACAGGCATCAAACAAACTCTGAGGTCATGGTTGTGGTCTATAGTGCCCCCACTAATAATGGTAATCTTAATTAATACTCATATTTAGACCCTATATTCTGAACTTCCTTATAAAGTTCATCACATAAGCAAGACAAAGTGACACAGACTAAAAGTTGGCCTGTGTGGTCCGGGAATGGAGTGGGGACTGATCAAACAAACCAAAACTTCTGCTCTATACAGATAGCACACCTGGTCTCAACTGAACCTTAGGGCCCCCTCCTCAACAACCCCCTCCTCACTAGCCCATTTATAAAAACCCTGGCATTTTTACTGCCACCCAGCAACCCACTCGGGACCCTTCTCTGTAACTGAAAGCTGTTCTTTCCTTTTGCCTGTTAAACTCCTGCTCCGAACCCACTCTGTCTGTGTCTGTGTCCATGACCTCTGTCTCCTTCGCTGTGAGACCAAGAGCCTTGGTATTTAACCTAGACGATGAGGCTGCTTTATAATTATGTTCTTGTAAAGCATTTCTGAAAATGTTATTGCTCCAAATTGTAAAATTGAAAGTTTAATATTAAAATAAAACAAAAATTACGTTTTTTCTAATGCCTTCAATTCCTAAATAACCTGAATCGAAGTTTACCAGGGAGGTTTTTAGTATTATTGAATACTAGATACTGCCAATTAAAATGAGTCCTATATTGCTATATAAAATGAACCTCAGCTGTTTTTTAATATTCTTTGGACAATAATCCAACCCATGGCACACTGCAAAAAGTAACTCTGAAATAAAAATAGGAAAACTCTCTACCAGAACATAAAGTTACATCTCTCCTTGATAACAGACTACTTGTAGATTTAGTTGTTCCTTTTTTTAAAAAAATATACTTTAAGTTCTGGGGTACATGTGTACAACGTGCAGGTTTATTACATAGATATACATGTGCCATGTTGGTTTGCTGCACCCATCAACTCATCATTCACATTAGGTATTTCTCCTAATGCTATTCCTCCCCCAGTCCCCCACCCCCAACAAGCCCTGGTATGTGATGTTCCCCTCCCTGTATCCATGTGTTCTCATTGTTCAACTCCTACTTATGAGTAAGAACATGCTTGGTTTTCTGTCCTTGTGATAGTTTGCTGAGAATGATGGTTTCCAGCTTCATCCATGTACCTGCAAAGGACATGAACTCATCCTTTTTTATGGCTGCATAGTATTCCATGGTGTATATGTGCCACATTTTCTTAATCCAGTCTATTATTTATGGACATTTGGATTGGTTCCAAGTTTTTGCTACTGTGAACAGTGCCACAATAAACATACGTGTGCATGTGTCTTTATAGTAGCATGATTTACAATCCTTTGGGTATATACCCAGGATTGGGATTGCTGGAAGAAAGAAGGGGAATCAGTAGGAAAAAGTTCAATCCTAACAGACCTTCTTTAGAGTCAATTACATGTATGTGGCTAAGGACAACTTGGTTCTTTTGAGTGGCAGAGCAATATTACATCACCTAACAATTGAATGGCACACAATGGATAAGACATGTGTGATCTCTATACATACATCTAAAATCACTTTTCCTCCAAGAAAGGGAAAACGTTACAAGTCACATAAGACAAAAATGCATTTATTTCAGATACTCTTAAAACATTTATCCTAAAGCCTTAAAAAACAAAAAAGCACCACAAATACCTGAAACAATCATATAGATCTCAACCCCGCCCAGACAGTGACAACACCTATGATTGTTTCATTTGATTAAAGTTACCTGTCATTGGCCAGGCGCAGTGGCTCATGCCTGTAATCCCAGCACTTTGGGAGGCCAAGGCAGGCGGATCACGAAGTCAGATCAAGGCCATCCTGGCTAACACGGTGAAACCCCATCTCTACTAAAAAAAAAAAAAAAAAAAATTTAGCTGGGCATGGTGGCAGGCACCTGTAGTCCCAGCTACTTGGGAGGCTGAGGCAGGAGAATGGCGTGAACCTGGGAGGCGGAGCTTGCAGTGAGCTGAGATGGCGCCACTGCACTCCAGCCTGGGCGACAGAGCGGGACTCTGTCTCAAAAAAAATAAATAAAATAAAATTTTAAAAAGTTATCTGTCATCTGAATGTTATATATGTATGTTATACATTTACCATATTTTGTGTTTGTATTTAATCATGAACATCTTCTATTAAATATGAGAAAGATTCTGTATGATTCTGGACCCTGCCGTAAGAACAGTGTGTCTTCAAATAAAAGTCCTGTTTGTGCACTTACCTTCTAACTCTGTAGCCACTTCTAATAAAGTCACTAAATTTGCTCTTTAGATTAGAATTTCCCCACATGGTTCTTGAGATCAGTGCTACCTATAGTTCACCTAGGAATGTTCGATTCTTAGTCATCCAGGAAAGTCCACAAAAACTGTCAATTAACTGTTCAGTCACAGTGTGATACAAAAAAATCCCATCATTAGAAACCAATTTGCGAGGTGGGCTCTGATTTTCCTACTCAAAAATGACAGGCAAAAAAAAAAAAGTTTTGCTTTAATTATTTTCAGACTAGGTTCTGAAGTGAGAAATCACCTCTATACTTCTGCCTAGGATCATCTGGAGACAGAAACCCCAAGGAAACCAGAAACTTCCCCCACCACCCCTCCACCACAAGTCCTATGGTCTATTTTAAGCAGACCAGCCAACCCTGTTTTACTCTATCTGAGTAAAGTTGTGTTTAAAGAAAATAATTCATTGGTTAAAAAACTAAAGAAAATGACTGACTTAGTTCAAGTCTTAATATTAAATATTAAGCTTAGTTCAATTCTTAATATTAAAATATTAGGCTTAGAGTGGTTGTAAATATATAAACTTTTTATCATTGAAGATTGAAAATTAAAGAGGTAACACAATCTTTCCAGATTAAATTTGTAAAAATTATCTTGTTTGAATGTCTAATCTACTTCTTTTTCTAAGTGTAAATTTTACATAGATACCTATAGAATTCAATTAAAATTTAAATTAAAAAATATAGGCTACTTTTTGGTTTGGTGATTTAAGTACTTCAGTCAATATTTATTAACTTGGCTTTTATTTCAGCATATCAATATTTACCAGCTGAGTTTTAATTTCAGTTATATAGGTATCTATAATATATGTAAAATATTCGCTAGAACAGAGTGGTATAGTGGACACTGAAAACTCAGAAGAGGACAAGGGTGATGAGTAAGGAATGAAAAAATACCTATTGGGCACAATGTATACCATTTGGGTGTCAGGTACACTCAAAGCTCAGACTTTATCACTGTATAATTTTTTCATGTAACCAAAAACAACTTGTACCCCTAAAACTATTAAAATGTGTTTTAAAGTATATCATAAATGCAAAAAAGTTAATAAAATACTCTCTAGGTATAAAATGTTCAATAAATTGTTAGAATTAGGGTAAGACAGACAAAAGTGGAAATGGGCAAATTGTAAAGATCAGACAGACTCATCAGAGAACAATAGGTGGCTAGATATATTGAAGGAAGAGGCGTCATAGTAAAATTTTGAAAGTCAAAATCCAACCTGATTGTCAAGTCAATTCTCACATTTTTGATAAAAAGAGAAATAATTACGACGGCAGTACAATAGTAAAACAATGTAGATGAGTGCTTAGTGGGATCTTGCCAAAGTTAAAGTGTAGCTCAGTATTTTTTATCTTTCTGTTTTCAACCTTACAGTGACTTTATATGAAACTTAAAACCCAGAGTCCGTGACCAATTTCTGCATAGCCCTTTTTGACATCATTGCATTCTTTTTTTTTATTTTTTTCTTTTTTGGCGTATATATAGTTTGCTTTCATACTAGAATATAAGTTCCCTGAGGCAGGGATTCACACAGTCCTGGCTTGTTCGCTCCCTGTATCACCCAGCCTGACACGTAAGTATCTTTAAAAATGTTCGTTGACTATCAACATGACTGACTGGCTATTGGAATCATGCGGCACTGGAAAGCCATGTTATAGGATGATTGAGTTATCGAGCATTTACTCAGAGAATGGAGGCTGGAAAGTCTGAGGTGTAATTTTTAGTTCACTCTTTTTAGCAAATAATTTTTGAACATATGCTTTTTACTTACCCGTTTATATCTTCATTTACAAAACATAGGATGAGAACTTATCATGTGCTAGGAACTATTTTAGGTGCTGAGAGTAAATATTTTAATCACAAGAGATAAGACCTCTCTTCTCATAGACTTGGTATTATTTTTGTTTTCTTTCCTTTTCTTTTTCCTCTTTATTCTATTTTTTGACATGTAGAGAAAGAATCTATCTTTGCAGCGTGGAAAGTGCCGGGAAGAAACTAAAACTAATTAATATTATAGAGACTGACTTACCCCTCTCACTCCAGTGCTGAGTGGCATCTCAAGGAAGTAACATTTGAATCTAATTTCATGACAAGAAGGAACCAGCTAAGAAATTATTTGTAGGGAAAATGTTCCAAGTGGTAACACAGCTGGTGACAAGGCCCTAAGGCTACAGCAAATGAGGAATAATCAAGGAAGAGAGAAATACTAGTGGAAATGTACAATGGACACTGGGGAGAAGGTTGTGAGATGATCTGGGGAGGAAAGAGTGATTTATATGCCCTGGTAAGAGATTTCAAGTTCATTCTACATGAAATGAAACACTACTGGAGCATTTTAAGTGGAAGAATGATGTAACACAGATTGCATTTTAAACAATAATTTTGTTGCTAGGTAAAGAGTTGATATGGTTTGGCTGTGTCCCCAACCAAATCTCATGTTGAATTGTAGCTCCCATAATTCCCATATGTTATGGGAGGGACCTGGTGGGAGATAATTGAATTATGGGGGAACTGCCCCCATACTGTTCTCATGAATAAGACTCAGTGAAAAAGTCTCACGAGATCTGAAGGTTTTATAAGGGAAACCCCTTTCACTATGCTCTCATTCCCTCTTGCCCACCACCATGTAAGAAGTCCCATTGCTCTGCCTTCATGTGCCATGATTGCAAGGCCTCATAAGCCATGTGGAGCTGTGAATCAATTAAAGCTCTTTCCTTTGTAAATTACCCAGTCTCAGGTATGTCAGGTGTATCTGCAGCATGAGACCAGACTAATACAAGAGTAGACTGAGGGTAAGCAAGAGTAGAAGCAGGTAGAAAATACTAAGGCACCATGTTATTTGTTAGGACTAAGATGGAAAGATTAGTGACCTGCCTGCAGAAAACCTAAAATCTCTTTGAAAAACACAACACCCTGCTCATTCTAGAAGTCTGTCATTTTAAAAACTAAAAGTGGCCTCTGGATTTTGAGAAAATTCACCTGTGTCCATGCTTAAGGCCAATAACCACATCTTTCTTAAAATTTAGCTCTTATTTCAGGAAATAAAGTAATACATTCTTAGAATTTTCATATAACAAGTTAAAAAAATCCTGCTTTAAATTTCACTCCAGTAATACAGTTTTTTTTTCCCCCCAAATTTCTCAATTCTTACATATATCGGGAGGTAATATTTATTTCCTTTCCTTTTGGCTAGTCGTTGCACTTAAATAAAATTTATTCTGAATTGTTATATTTAAAAATATTTACTGAGTTCACTTTTGCATTAAAAAACAATTGTCACTACACACAGTAAATAATGCCTGTGGACTTTTATATACTATAAAGGACGGGACTAGTTAAAATTGCTACAAAACAAAGTCCTGAATAGTTTTAATTATGTAAAACTCAGATTCTTACAATTAAGAACACTAGGTTCCCACAGAAAATGTAAGGCAATGGGATTTAAACATACGAAGAGAGAGAAAGAGAGGGATTAGCCCCGTTGGACATTAAGAAAAGAAGGAAAAAAAAAAGCTCTGTTGGACTTTTAAGAAAAAATAAAAACAAAGGATCAACTAGGTCTTCCATGGCAGCTGGGGGGAACCAATTTTTTTTTTAAGGAAAGGTCTGAAACAGTATGCCTAATGCCAACACTTTTCAGAGATATCAATAAAAAGAATAGAGAAGATTTTTAATTTTATGGTATCAATGTATGAGAAAATTACAAGAGTAAAAGGGAAAATCATCTCTCTCTTAGAAGAGCTGTACAATGTATACGTGGCTAAAACAATGACCTAGGAAACAGTTTTTCAAGATAGGAATTACTGAACTTTTGAAGTTACTTTCTGATTATTACATCTTTATGACCAAAAATGTTGTATTTAGAGAGCTGTACTATCAAATACGTAATCCAGTACTAAAAGAATGGCTGTATTCCCAGAGTAGCAAATAATCATAATATCAAAGGATAGTAAAGGTAATTCTCTTCAAGTAATAAAGTGAATTTAGATAAGCAACCGATCAGAAACAATTTTTTTAATTTATCTTTTTGTCTTCAGATTAACCTCCCTGTATATTTACTTTACCTGAGGAAAAAATTAACAATCATTGCCACATAAAAGCACAAGTAGAATACAGTTGGAAACAGTGTGCTTTTGACAAAAGAATTATATCACTGAGTTCTAAAGACAACATTTTTCTCAAGTATGTCAAACACATATAATTATATTTTTATTCATGTTCTCACATTCATAGTCAAATTGTTTACATAACATGTCAATAAAATATCTTCTTTTGGTGATACTGTACTCTGTAAATGGAGGGGGAAAATCACCTATGTCTACTCCAATTTTTTCCCTTACAGAATTATTTTCCACATAATACCACGTTCTGTCTTCTAAGCACTAAGTAAAGGAAAATTGATGTGTGGCTTTCAGCTGCCTGTATCACATATACATGTATGTAAATGAAAGAAATATGTTTAAGAAATGTGTAGATCATTTGTTTGTTATGAAACAACTTTGAAATATTTTTGATGTTTTATTTTGCAGCAATAATTGCCACAAAATAGGACCAAATGTGTCTGTTTAAGGAAAAAAAAAAATCAAGGACCAATGTAGAAGGGAAATCGTGCTCAGGCACAGAACGACAATATCCAGGAGACTCAGGTTATTGAAGGAGAAAACTTTAAAGAGAAATTTGGGCTTCAGAGACTGTAAATGCCACATGCTATTAAACTATAAAGATTGCTTTCTGAAACTGTTTATTCCTGAAAGTGAGTGGGGAAATCTTATGGCCAAAAGGAAACAGAATAGAATGAGTTTCCAGTGTGTCTTGGGATTCAGTGTTTACTTTTCACCTTATTTGCTCAGAGTAGAAGATGAAAATAGGGAGAGAAAATACAAGTTTGGCTCAGAGATCCAAAAGTGAAGAAAGGAGGTGGCAAGTTTAGAAATGTCAAAGTCCCACCAGAAGTTTGTTTTCATGTTCACTGGAGCCGAGTTGGTTCTTTTTATGTGAGAAATCTCTTCAAACCACAAAATTGTGAGATACCGGAAGGAAAGTGTATTCATTAGTCCATTCTCACGTTGCTTTGAATAAATACCCGAGACTGGGTAATTTATAAAGGAAAGAGAAATCAAATTCCTATGTTTCATGATCAAACTCATAATCACAGTGCACCGTCAATCACTTTATAAAAATGTAGATTGTCTTTCCTTAATTGGGTTGAAGGCAATTAGAACTTAGCACAAAATGCTCTCCCTCCCATCCATTCCCCAAAACACAGAATGGTGAAAAAGAATGAAATTATTTCTCCCTGTTGAAAACAACCACCTTCTCTCCATTCTGAAAATAATTTCAAGTACCTTAACTGAGACACAATCTATTTCTAGTTCTCATGTATATTTGTGAGGGATGGTACAATCTCTTGAATGTCACGTATTTTGTTCTGCATGTGGTCATTCTTCAAGCTTGAGTATTAGATTTTTTGCTCTTTTATTTATCTACTGTCCTTGATTAGATCTTTTTTGCCTTAACGATTCTAAAATTCACATCTCTGCCCTACCTTTTGTTGTTGTTGTTGTTGCTGTTCATTTAGATTTATTTTGATTCAAAGTTCTGCTTCATACTGCATCCCATTTTACAAAAACACTACACATGAATAAAGAAAATAATTATTTCTGGCTCTAAACCATGACCTATCTCTGGCTTCTCCCATACTACAAATGGTAGCAAAATTAACCCTTTAACCAATTTCCAAAGATTAAGGTAGAAAAATAAGCTAATTCTTCATTTCCAATTTTCAAGTTTGTAATGATGTATCTAACAGCTTCAGTCTAGATCCTCAATCTTAGCACATCACAAAAGCAGTAACACTTGTTTTCTTGTTTTAAAATGAAATCATCATACATTGACCACACTGATCACCATTTCCCCTTTAGGCCGTAGTTGTTATAACTTGAACTACATGTTAACTGTAAGCTACAATACTCTCACCTACCAGCTTTGTCAGCTCTTTCCCAACTTTTCTAATTTGCGTTAATTTGGCAAGCTGTTTTCACAATTTGCATTTTACTATTATATAACCTGCCTATAATTTTGTCTTCATTCCTTGAAAATGCTATTTTAAGTCTCACATTCCTCACCATGTATTCTGTGCAAAAACTTCTACTTGATTCTAGGTCATTGCAGCACTCTGGCATCTCACATTTCTTTAAAGAGAGAAAGCTAGCTAAATATATGACCTTGGCTGGGTGCGGTGGCTCATGCCTGTAATCCCAGCACTTTGGGAGGCCGAGGCAGGCAGATCACCTGAGGTCAGGAGTTCCAGACCAGCCTGGCCAACATGGTGAAACCCCGTCTCTACTAAAAATATAATATTAGCTGTGTGTGGTGGCATGTGCCTGTAGTCCTAGGTACTCAGGAGCTGAGGCAGGAGAAGCACTTGAACCCAGGTGGTAGAGGTTGCAGTGATGGTGCCACTGCACTCCAGCCTGGGCAACAGAGTGAGACTCCATCTCAAAAAAAAAAAAAAATACATATATATAGATACATGACTATATTTTTATGTAAGTTATTTAGCTGTATTCTTAAGGAATGTTCGTTGTTCTTGAAGAATATTCTTTGACTTTTGTAAATATTTCATATGATAGTTTTATGGGTGAGAGTTTTAAAATAAAACTCTGTCAAAATAAAATAAATTTTATTTTAAACTCTGAACAATTTCCCAAATACTTGAGGCAGAAAGTTTTCTCTATCTCCACATTGACTCTCCATACAATACGTACATGTAATTTATTTTAGTGAAAAGATTCCTACTCAACATTGGAGGTCAATATGCATTAACTGAAACCATTCAAGTCTTCAGAAAATATTCGTTGTCCAACAACTGTACCCAACTATGGTCATTAACTCTTAGACTGGTTATAAGGGGAGACCAATAAAATAAGTCAGGTATTCTCCTGCCTTCACAGGGTTCATGTTATGAAGGGACAGACAGAAATCAGATAGTAAAAAAAATAAATAGCATTTATAATTGGCTGAAATGCATTAACACCCCCGATTCATATGTTAAAACCCTAATCCTCAGTACCTCAGCATGTGCTGTGTTTGGAGATAAGACCTTTAAAGAGGGGATTAAATTAAAATGAAACCATTACAGTAGGTCCTAATCCAGTCTGACTATTGCCCTTTCCAAGAAAAGAGAATTGGACATGCGAAGAGGCATTCAGTGTGCCCATGCACAGAGGGCCAACCATGAGGAGAGACATAAGATGGCGGCCATCCACAAGTCAAGGGGAAAAACTTCAGGAGAAACCAACCCTGCTGGCACTTTGATCTTGGACTCCCAGCCTGCAGAGCTGTGAGGAAGTAAATATCTGTTGTTTAAGCCATCCAGTATGTGACATTTTGTTACAGTCGCCCTAGCAAATGAATATAGCACCAAACAGTGATACATCCTACAAAAAAACAGAAAAGAAGGGATGGATGCGATCTGACTTTAGAGGCTGTGGAAGTATCTTTGAGGAGCTGACATTTGAGTTGAGACATGAATTTTAAAAAGAATTTTTGAGGAAGCTGATATTTGAGCTGCTGAGTGAATTACGGGATCATTTGGGTGAAGATAAACTATAAAGGGCAAAATCCCTAAGGCAAGACAAGCTTGGCTTGCTCTGACAGTGAAAAGGCCAGGGTGAGTGGAGTTAGTGAGCATGGGAGAAATTGTGGTCTAAAATGAGGAAAAATCAAAAACAGTTCAGCTGTCACTGGGTCTTGTAGGCAGGGACAGGAGTTTATGTTGTCACTCTGAGATGAGTCATTGAAAGACATTAAGTGATCCTCTTAAGTCTGGTTTAAATTTAAGTGAAAAAATTAAAAAAGCACGCAGAGACGGTTTCCTCTTCTAAATACCCCCCCAGGCATGATTTTGCTCTCATCCTGCTCAAAAGGGAGTAGCCATCTTTAAAAAAATAATAATAGTAATACCATTTGAATTTCTAATATTGTGCACAAAACTTTCAAATAAAAACAGCTTTACTGTGCTTTACTATATTGTATAGAGAGGAAACTCATTTCTAAACCATCTTTTTAGAATGAGCAGTATGGGCAGAGATAGAGCAATACTACATCTTTTATTTTGGGCTCTATTTAAATCCAATTAATTTTGTATTCCCTAGTCATTATAAAGCCCACAATTTTTTAGTTAATTGGACTATAGAACAAACACAATGGATACTTTCTCTTTTTTTTTTTATTTTTTATTTTTTTAGACAGAACCTTGCACTGTCACCTAGGCTGGAGGGCGATGGTGTGATCTTGGCTCACTGCAAGCTCCACCTCCCGGGTTCAAGGATTCTCCCACCTCAGCCTCCCAAATAGCTGGGATTACAGGCATCTGCCATCAAGCCCAGCTAAATTGTGTAGTTTCGTAGAGATGGAGTTTCACCATGTTGGCCAGGCTGGTCTTGAACTCCAGACCTCAGGTGATCTGTCTACCTCCCAAAGTGCTGGGATTACAGGTTTCAGCCACTGCACCTGGCCACAATGGATACTTTCAGTTGATAATTTGTGAGTTTTTGCTTACAGCATTTTATTGATTAGTCTTAAAATATCACGTAGAAAGCATTGACACAAGAATCTATCACAGAGTGTTAATAATTTAAAGTGATTGTTAGTAAAATATAACAAATGAAATACATTTAGAAGTAAAATATTACACTACTAATACAGAGAGTCCTCAGGATGAGAGTTGAGTGTCTGCAGATACTACATTTTAGATATCTCCAATAAAGAACTCAGGTTTTGTTACTATTTTTTTCTGTTATTAGTTGGGTATATTACATAGAGATACTCAATTTTAACCACAGAGGGCTTCTTTATTTACTTGGCAGATTCTTAAATATTCTGCTTTTTTTTCACTCTACACTGTAAGAGTAACATGATTGTTATCAAGCAGAAGGGGCTTGCTGCCCAGTGTTCTAGAAGCCAATACTATGACACCAGGTTCTTTTGAGGGAAAAAAATGCTTTGTATTGAAAGTCACCTCCCAAGGAGACAGTGTGTCAAGCTCAAACCTATCTCTCTGTCTTGGCTTCAAACAGTATTTGTGTTTAAAAAAAAAAAAAAAAAAAAGCTTCAGAGGCCGGGCACGGTGGCTCACGCCTGTAATCCTAGCACTTTGGGAGGCTGAGGTGGGCCGATCAGCTGAGGTCAGGAGTTCAAGACCAGCCTGGCCAATATGTGAAACCTCATCTCTACTAAAAATACAAAAATTAGCCAGGTGTTGTGGTGTGCGCCTGTAGTCCCAGCTACTCAGGAGGCTGAGGCAGGAGAATTGCTTGAACTCGGGAGGTGGAGGTTGCAGTGAGCCAAGATCATGCCACTGTACTCCAGCCTGGGCCACAGCAGAATGAGACTCTGTCTCACAAAAAAAAAAAAAAAAAAAGAAAGGAAAGAAAAGACAGGGAAGGGAAAGGATGGGTTCAGTTCAGAGAGTGGATTCTGTGATTAGTGGAAGAAAAGGGAAGGTCTGGGCTGGACGCAGGAGCTCATGCCTGTAATCCCATCACTCTGGGAGACTGAGGTGGGAGGATCACCTGAGGTCAGGAGTTTGAGACCAGTCTGGCCAACATAGTGAAACCCCGTCTCTACTAAAAATACAAAAAATTAGCTGGGCGTGGTGGCAAGTGCCTGTAATCCCAGCTATTCAGGAGGCTGAGGTGGGAGAATCACTGAAACCTGGGAAGCGGAGATTGCAACATTGCACCCCAGCCTGGGCAACAGTGCAAGACTCCACCTAAAAAAAAAAAAAAAAGGAAAAAAAGAAAAGGGAAAGTCTGGAAAGTCCTGGGCGTGTGCAGTTATCTCTTCATGCTATCTCATGGGTCACATGTGCAAATGCAGGTGGAGTTAGTACAAAACATGTGGCAGGAATTTAGGCTGTGATGTCAGCAAACTCATTCTGCACAGACCTCAGTTTGCCATATTGGTTCCAAGCAATTTCAACCAGTTATTTTATCTCATAAGCAGAGGGAGTGTCAGGGTTTCAGCAAGTTATTTATTGTTTTTTTCTGCCATTCTGCAAACTCAAGACTTTCTTTTAGTCATGGGTTTCTTTAACTCTTTGGGGCATTGTTTCAAAATTAGGAAGTTAAACTTAGTTTATTTCATATATTCACAAAAGCAATATAATTGAGTATTCATTTAGTTTATAGATAACATTCTTCAGAAGTACAATAATCAAGGAAGAAAGTGATGAAGACAATATAGATATCAATTAAATAAATGGACTGGTGAAAAGTCATGACAAATGTAAAAAGAAAGACCACCAACCAGCTATTTTGTTTAATAATTGAGTAAAAGCAGTGAATGTATATTTCTTGAAAGTTTACATATTTAATAATTTACAAGGACACTTATCCAAATACTTACAGTCATATGCTTCATAATGACTTTTCAGTTAACAGTGAACCACAGCCAGGCGCGGTGGCTCACTCCTGTAATCCCAGCACTTTGGGAGGCCGAGGCAGGTGGATCGCGAGGTCAGGAGATCGAGACCATCCTGGCTGACACGGTGAAACCCCATCTGTACTAAAAATGCAAAAAAAAAAATTAGCCGGGCGTGGTGGTGGTCGCCTGTAGTCCCAGCTATTCAGGAGGCTGAGGCAGGAGAATGGCATGAACCCGGGAGGCAGAGCTTGCAGTGAGCCGAGATTGTGCCACTGCACTCCAGCCTGTGCGACAAAGTGAGACTCCATCTCAAACAACAAAACAAAACAAAGCAAAAACACAATTAACCACATATGTACCAGTGGTCCCAGAAGATTATAATGGAGCTGAAAAATTCCCCTATCGTCCTGTGACATCAGAGTCATTGTCATTACAGTCATAGTGCTATGTCATTACGTGATCGTGCAGTGCATTACTCAATTGTGGTGATGCTGGTGTGATTTTAAATTGGTGTAAACAGACCCACTGTTCGGCCAGTCCTTTAAAAGTGTGCCATATACATTTATTTACAGTACACAATATTTAATGATAGGGTTTGGGTTTGTGTCCCCACCCACATCTCAACTTGAATCCACATGTTGAAAAAGGTGGCTGGTCAGGGCACGGTGGTTCACGCCTGTAATCCCAGCACTTTGAGAGGTCAAGGCGGGCGAATCACCTGAGGTCAGGAGTTCGAGACCAACCTGACCAACATGGCGAAGCCCCGTCACCATTAAAAATACAAAAATTAGCCAGGCATAATTGTGTATGCCTGTAATCTCAGCTACTGGGAAGGCTAAGGCAGGAGAATCGATTGAACCTGGGAGGCAGAGATTGCAGTGAGCTGAGATTGTGCCATTGCACTCCAGCCTAGGGTGACAAGAATGAAACTACTTTGTTTCAAAAAAAAAGAAAAAAAAGAAAAAGGCATGTGGTGCCTTGTAATTGGATTATGGGGGTGGACTTCTCTTTTGCTGTTCTCATGATAGTGAGTGAGTTCTCACAAGATCTGGTTGCTTAAAAGTGTGTGGTACCTCCCCTTTCTCATTCTCTCTCCTTCTCTGGCCACAAAAGACATGGCTGCTTCCCCTTCACCTTCTGCAATGATTGTAAGTTTCCTGAGGCCTCTGCAGCCGTGCTTTCTGTACAGCCTGCAGGCCTGGGAGTCAATTAAACTTCTTTGATTTATAAATTACCCAATCTCAGGTAGTTCTTTACAGCAATGCGAGAACAGAGTAATATACTTAATGATAAATGACTTACAATGTCACTGGTTTATGTATTTACTATACTACACTTTTTATCGCTATTTTGTAGTATACTTCACTTCTATTTATTACAAAAAGAAGTTACGTGTCAAATAACATCAGGCAGGTTCTTGAGAAGATATGCAAGAAACAGGTATTGTTGTCCTGAGATGGCAGCTCAAGGTTTGTTACTGTCCTTGAACAGCTTCCAGTGGACAGGATGTGGAGGTGGCAGATAGTGACATTGATCATTCTGACCCTGTGTAGTCCTAGGCTAATGTATGTGTTTGTATCTTAATTTGTAACCAAAACAAGTGTAAAAATGTTCTAAAAATTAAAAAATAGACATCCTTATAGAATAAGGATATAAAGAAGGAAAATCTCTTTGTACAGCTGTCCAACGTATTTGTGTTTTAAGCTAAATGTTAATGCAGAAGAGCCAGAAAAGTTTAAAAATGTAAAAAGTTTATAAAGTAAAAAGCTTAAAGTGAGGTAAGGTTAGCATATTATTGTAGAAAGAAAAATCTGTATTTTATCAATTCAATGTGGTCTAAGTGTATAGTGTTTATAAGTCTACAGTCATGTACAGTAATGTCCTACAACTTTACGTTCAGTCATCCCTCACTTATTGACTCACCAAGAGTAACTTCTCACCTACAAGTTCCATTCTTGGTAAGTGCCCCCTACACAGGTGTACCATTTTTATCTTCCATATCATTTTTTACAGTAGCTTTTCTGTGTTTAAGGATATTTTCCTTAAACAAATACTTATTATATTATAATTTCATTCAGTATTTGGTACAGTAACGTGCTGTACAGCTTTGTAGCTCAGAAGCAATAGGCTATGCCCTATAGCCTAGGCTTATAGTAGGGTATACAATCTAAGTTTGCGTAAAAACACTCTAGGATATTCATACAGTGATGAAATTGCCTGAGGACACATTTCTCAAAACATATCTCATCATAAGGCAACACATGACTGTATGTAAATTCTACAAAAACTCATGTGTTACATTTCTGTGCAATCTTTTGTGTCTTGAGAACAGAGAAAATTGGACAAACAAATGTCAGCCATTAAAAGTGACATTATTTATATAGAATACCCAAAAAAGTAATCTCTCTGAATGTGAATTACTGGTACCTTATATATGGGCTAAATTAGGTATGTTTTTCAATCTTTTATAATGTTGAAACATCAAGGTATTTTTAAACCCTTCACAATCCTCTTTGAAAGCATTTGATGCATCAAGTACAAATGCTGACACTTATAAGATCTAAACTTATAAGGGATTAATCTAATAATCTGCTTTCATTCTCTAAAAGTACGTACTAATCACATTTCCTTTTGATTTTAAACAAATTTAAATGTAACATGCAGTTGTGGGTTAGCGACTGGGTATTTGCTAACAGCTCTCCAGAAATATTCAAGCAGTAGGCTGTAATTTCTGAGTATATAGTAAACATGTTCGTCATAGGAATTGAGTTGGTGTTCAGTATTCAGCAGTGTGTATATATGCATTATATATTAATTCTTATTACAATATGGACATTCCAGGGCCCAAGACAGCTGTGAATATTTACAGCAATAGATTTCCTGAGCTGTTCTGCTTAGTAATAGGTTGTTAGTTATAACAATGAACTTAATATTTGCACTCATGGTCATATTTATTGTGACTAACGTTTCTCTCTAACACTGGCCCTTTGTATGTAATTTTTCCAATTTAATTGCTTTACAAAATGTGCAATTATAAGACTGATCAAAGCTGTCCGGTACTGAAATTCTTGGACTTAGATTCATTTTTCTCCCCCAACTGCCAAGGTTTTTTGCATAATGAGAACTGCAATTTAACTGTTCATTTGGTGTACACAGTGGAGAAACAAATCTGGGAGAAATCCATGGTGATCATCTACTTTATTCTAGGCGCTGTACCATTTGCTTTGCATCTTAATGGAATCTTTAAGACATTTTCTGAGGTTGGTTATTATTCATGTGAAAAAATTACAACACTACTCTTAGAAATCAAGGTCATATTTAGTCATTTACATCATCCACATAGAAGTAAAATTTGCTGACGCAGTCAATAGAGTGAGAACGTAATGTTTTTTTCAATACTAATAATAAATACAACAAAATAATTATAATAAATTTAAAAAGTAATAGTTGAAATTGTTTTTATATAGTTTCCAGTGCTGCTTTTCGCTTATTCTTTCTGCCATTCTGTAAGATCTACATTGACCTTATTTTCATTTTACAAGTAAAGATACTACCCTGTGAGTGATGTTTTTCAAAAACACACATGAAATATTAGCAGAGTGAGGGCTAAAACCTAGAAATCTAATTTGTAAATATTATTGTTCTTTGATTATAACATTTTGGAAATCGTTTGAAAATTTCTGAGAAAATGTTACAATAAATTTCTTGAATGGAACATCTCACAACATGCTTTGATGAAGATCTTGTCTCAGTATAGAAGGCAAGTCTCGGCCAGGTGTGGTGGCTCACACCTGTAATCCCAGCACTTTGGGAGGCCGAGGTGGGCACATCACGAGGCCAGGAGATTGAGACCATCCTGGCTAACATGGTGAAACCCCGTCTCTACTAAAAAATACAAAAAATTAGCTGGGCATGGTGGCAGCGCCTGTAGTCCCAGCTACTCAGGAGGCTGAGGCAGGAGAATGGCCTGAGCCTGGGAGGCGGAGCTTGCAGTGAACCGAGATCGCGCCACTGCACTCCTGCCTGGGTGGCAGAGCGAGTCTCCATCTCCAAAAAAAAAAAAAAAAAAAAAAAGGCAAGTCTCCAGATGTGACGAACGAGATGGCCTCCCCATGCAAAGTTAATTCACATTTATAGCACCTTTATTTTGGCTCTCTTTACATCACACTTTCCCTAACAGGGTCAACTTACTCAGATCTCTAAAACCAAGTACTTATCATCTGAAAACTCCTTTGGGATTCTTTTGTAATATGCATATTCCAAAATCAATGTCAACATATTAAGATGTTACTTATTTTCTTCTGTAAACAATCATTAAGATATAGTATATTTGTAAGCAAATATACTTTATCTGATTTTCTAAGTGTTTATCTCTCAAGCAACAAAACATTCCAAAAATGATTTGTAATTTTATGTTCAAATTTTTTTCATCATCAAAGCACGCAGAAATACACAACATTTACTGGATTAAATAATCTACATTTTTTAGTCTTCTAATTATTATCTAGAACTTTTTTCAATATTGTTCTTATAAAATAGTAGTGTCTTCTTGCTACAGTCAGAAAATGTAAATGTTTAGGCCAAAATAATTGGAGAAAATGTAATGAACCAAAACACAATTCAGAGAAAGAGCATGATATGGGAGGGGTTTTGTGGACAGTGACAGCAAGAACTTTTCGAGAGGAGAGATCTAAACTTAACATTTTCAGTGAACTCAGAAAAGAAAAGGAAAACAGATAAATATCAAGAACATATTTTAATTAGCTACTGAAAATCCTAGTTAAATATGCACTTCTTACTTTCATAAGATGCATTATATAACCAAAAGAGATTTTGCTAGTGATGACAAAATGCCTTATAATTACCTGGGTAAGTCTTAAATTCCCCCAAAGAAGATGTAGAATGTATCTTTTAGTATCAGATTAGAGAGTCAAATTTCTCTAGGGGTTGATATCATTAGAAATTTCAAGGCCTGAAACATGTCATATTTCTGTTTTATTCACAAAGAGGACAGATTGCTCAAGTGTCTACCAAATCTAGTATTTTTCTGTCCTAGTTTCAATAATAGGTTGCTGCTTCAGATCAATATAGCAAGCAGATTAAATCATAAAGCTCAGAAAGAGAAAGGAATTCTGTTGCTATCCATCTCATCACATAATATCCTCACCATTGCTTCAAAATTGAATTCATGACTTCATGAAATAGCACATACATTCAATCATAAATTGAAATACTGGCATATATATATATATATGTATACACACACATGCATATTTATTAGTTGCTTTTGTTTACATTTTCTCTTTAAATCTCACTTCATTCCCATAACATAGGCATGCAATAATAAATTATTAATTTTTAAAGTTTAGGTAGGTATTACTAATTGTGTTCTATATGACAAACATCATGTAGGTGTTGAAATGCAACAAGAAGTTAAAAAAACAGCATATATTCTTATGCTGAGAGAGATTAGAATGTAACAGGGACTGGATAGTAAGTATTAAATGAAAAATCACACAAATAAATGTAAAATTGCAATTCTGTTAAGTATTAGAAGGCAAATACAAGATTCCTAACAAAAGAATTTGAACTACTCAAGTATTTAAATGGAAAGTGTCCTTTGATTATTGAATTGAGATCTAAAAGATGAAAGGAAGGAGTGAACAGGAGTATTCCTTTCTTAGGGCTGCTGTAATAAAGAACCACACACTGAATGACTTAAAGAAACAAACATTTGGTCGGGCGCGGTGGCTCACGCCTATAATTCCAGCACTTTGGGAGGCTGAGGTGGGCGCATCACGAGGTCAGGAGATCGAGACCATCCTGGCTAACATGGTGAAACCCCGTCTGTACTAAAAATACAAAATAAAATAAAATAAAATAATTAGCCAGGCATGGTGGCGGACGCCTCTAATCCCAGCTACTCGGGAGGCAGAGGCAAGAGAACGGCGTGAACCCGGGAGGCGGAGCTTGCAGTGAGCCGAGATCATGCCACTGCACTCCAGCCTGGGTGACAGAGCAAGACTCTGTCTCAAAAAAAAAGAAAGAAAGAAACAGACATTTCTTCTCTCACAGTTCTATAGGATTAGAAGTCTTGTGTTGGAGCAAGTAGGGGCATTTGATATGGAAAGGGTTGATTTAGGGAGACCAGTTAGTGAACCAGAACTGTAAAGGATCAAGATGTAGTTAGACATAAAATGACAGGTTCTGGAAATGGATTAGCAAAAGGTATGAGGAAAATAGAGTTATCAAGAATGACTCAGTGTTCCTTGGTTTGTGGCAGCATATTCCAGTCTTGGCCTTTGTTGTGATATGGCATTCTCCCCTTGTATCTCCACATCTTTTGTGCATGTATGCCTCTGTGTCCAAATTTCCCCTCATACTAACAACAGTCATACTGAATTCAGGCCCATCCTAATGACCTCACTGCAACTTGATTACATCTGTGAAGGCCTTCTTTTGAAATAAGCTCACATTCACAGATATGAGGGTTAGAATTAAACATATTTTTGAGGGACACAATTCAACTCATAATAGAGAGGGTAGTTAGCATTCAGGTCAAGGGCCTGTGGCTAGAGAGAACCTGGTACATTTGGGGAACTGATGTGGCCAGATCAAAGAGAAGAATGACATGAAATGGAATTGTAGATGAAGGCAAGGAGTTGGGAGGCCAGGATAAAACCAACAGAGAGCATTTGAAAAGTTTGGAAGGGTAGATGGCAACTATGGCTTCAGTACTTAGAATGGATCATATGAATATGTGTTGGAGCAAGTAGGGGCATTTGATATGGAAAGTGTTGATCTGGGGAGACCTGTCAGGAAACTATTACAGTCATCCAGGTGAACCAGAAGTGGATAGGATCAAGATGTAGTTAGACGTAAAAATGACAGGTTCTGGAGATGGATTAGCAAAAGGTATGAGGACAACAGGGTTATCAAGAATGATTCCCTTGTTTCCAAGTTGCAAAATTTGGAAGAAGATAGTGTCATTTGGGGAGGTTAAAAATTAATATATGACATATAAGATTAGGAAGATTGTGAATTCAGGTTTGGGTCTCAAGTGTGAGGTTACGTAGAGTAGACCAAGAGGAAATATTTTGTAGGGAGTTAACTAAATATGTGAGGAGTCCAAAGAAATCAAGGTTAATTTTAATTAACTTTAATTGTGGAGTCATCTGTGTCATTCAAGGTAATTGAAACTCTGTCTTTTATAAGTAAGCTTATATTTGTAATATGTTATTTAAGATTTGTAAAACTATTATAAAAGAACCAATATGAAGACTTTATTAATTCATTCATTTTCTAATTGAGGTAAAATTCACATAATATAAAATTAACCATTTAAAATTGTACAGTGCAATGGCATGAGTACATTTACAGTGTTGTGTAACCGCCATGTATCTAATTCCAAAATATTTTCATCTCCCCAAAAGAAAACTCTGTACCCAATAAAGCAACTACTCTCTACCCTCCCTTCCCCTACCCCCTGGAAATCACCAATTGGCTTTTTGTTTCTGTGGATTTACTTATTCTGGGTGTTTTATTAAAGGTCACATGTTATATATGAATTCATTGTTTATGATCTTTATTATAAACACCAAGTATGACACCTTGGAAAATAAAATTAACTACAGCTTTTGTAATCAGCAGAGGCTTGTTTTCATGAAAATTTATTAAATTAATCTGGTAAAACTGGTGTTCCTTTGCTTATTGCTAAATACCTACAGTTGACAAGCATTTCCTAGGGTGTAATCAGAAAGTGTAACTGAAATAAACTAGTATGATTAATTTTGCAGTATCCATGTAATGTATTTAACACTTAAATAGGATTTACCATGACCCAGTAATATTCTAAATTCCTTACAAAAATTAATTTTCTTGACTTTGATTTCTACCCTATGAGATAGGTCTAGTGTTTTCTATTTTACACAGAGATTATGTGGAAAATCTAGTAAATTTGGTTCCAGATTCATCTTCTTGAGATAATCTGCATTATTGCTCTCATTTATTGACTACTGTGTAAGAGGACTATCTATCACCAACCACTGCCATGGGACTTACACGGCCACTTAGGGCAGCATTATACGTCTTTGGCCCATTGACTTGGCTTAGCCTCATAACACACTTTGGTCAATTTGATGAAAAGATATGACACATTCTGGTTCTGAGCAGAAGCTTTAAGAATCTTACGTGTTTCCACCAGTCATCTATTTTTCTGGCACAAAAGGACATTTCCTAGGTGAGGAATGATCTTCCAGTCTAAGACCCATAATGAAAGACACTTAGAGAAGGAAAACTCTACAGCACCTAAAACACTATGTGAAAAATAAATAAACTGTTATTTTTGTCCACTATGGTTTATGAACTTCTTGTTCTCACTTAGCTGAAGATGACCATTATTGTTCTTAACCACTGGGCTACGTATTTTTTCAAATATCTTGTTCGTTTATTAAAAATCAAAGTTATATCTAAGACACTAAATATTTTAGTGCCACACCATCACAACACCATTTCTTCTTGAAAGCAGACATTATTTTGTTAATTCCAACTTTCATTTTAAAAAGTACACAATTTTTCAGAGTCCATTGGACAACTGAGGTATCTTCTAATTATTTTAATAAAAATCCCTCATATAAAATGAAGTCTACTTTCAAAACTGTGGTGTATTTAAAATGTTATGATTTTATATTTATTTTTAGATTGTACTAAGAACTTAAGGGTCTGACTCATTTAATTCTTATGAAATGATTTCAATAACAATTCAAATGATAAAGCAAAAATTTCCATTTTTTTCTTGTTTATGGCATACATAAATATCTGCATTTCTATATGATTAATCTATATTTTTTTCTGTTCTTCCTTATTCTTTTCATAAATTTTTCCTTAACATTTATTCAACAATGATAACCATGGCAGAATACGTTTTAGGATTAAGGACAGCCTGTCACATTGCAAGAATTTAGTAAAGGTATAAAGAATCAATTACTGAATGCTTCATTAAATAAATGAATACATGTAAAAGTTGTCAAAATCAAAAGTCATTTCTGTTTAAAAAAAAAAAAAAAAGCAAACAAGAAAAGACAAATAGAGCCAGAGAAGGCCAAAAAGAGAACAGTTCTTATGCATAAATGCCTGATAACAAAAACCACCACAAAAGACTCTGCAAAGACAAGTTTGCACAAAGACCGTCACAACCTTACATCAAAAATATGCCTGCGAAAACACCTGCCCAGCCACTGCCTGTGCACCCTCAGACTGGCATCACCCTTGTTAATCCTTATAGCCCAGAATAATTATCTCAAAATGATGACATAATCATCCTCATTTTTTTTAAAAAAAGTCTTTTTTACCTCCTTGAATATGCATGTCGTTTACTATGATACTCATATTCCCTTACACTGCCTTATTTTTGAATGACTATGACTTTGTTTTAGAGAGCCTCTCTCTGTTATTTAGGTTTACAAATCGTGTAACATTTATAAAGCTGAGTATGCATTAAGGATGATTTATAGCAAAATAAAAAACACGGTATGTGCTCATAATCTCCCTTTTTAAAACACAGAATACTTACATTCTCTAGGCAGTTTCTCTCTGTTTTTTTCAGAATTTGTTTACTTCAATCTTTTATAGCTCTGTTTTTTTCATTCTCTCATTCAAAAAATGGGTCAAAATGGTTCACTTCACCCCTTTTCAATTTCTTCACACTTCTGTGTTCTAATCTCTTTCTACTCACAACACTTCTAACATCAAATGTATAGGAGATTTTCTTATACCAACTAATTCTTCAACTCTCCACACATCAACTGGGCGCTCTGTTATTCAATTCAATTCTGACACTAGCTACCTGAAGTGAGTGCAGACCCCATAGGTTAAAGACTCAGTCCACAAGACTGCCCCCACTTCAGAGGCCAATCCAAAATCCTGAGCCTCCCATACTTCTGTCTGATTGGCTACAAATTGAACCTTCCCATGACCACCTCTTCAGGTTTGATAATTTACCAAAACAGCCAACATGATAAGCAATAGCTATAAAACTTTACTTTCATTACTAGTTTATAAAGGATAAAAATTATTACCAGTTTATTACAAATAATACAAATGAACAACAAGATGAAGAGGTACATAGAATGAGGTCTGAAAAGATCCCTAGCACAGAAGTTTCTGTCTCCATGGAATTGGAGTAGGCCACCCTTGTGGCACATGGAGTTACTTGCCGACGCAGAGGTCTTCTAAACCCCACTTTTTAGATATTTATGTGTAGGTTCCATTGTGTTGGCATGATTAATTACATTATTGACCATTGGTGATTAAACTCAATCTTCAGCTCCCTCTTTCCTCCCTGGAGGTCCAGGGATGGAACTGAAAGTTCCAACCCTTACATTATAAGCCTCTTTGATGATTAGTCTCTATCCTGCGGGTATCCAGAAGCCCTGGCATCCAAGAGTCATTTGTTAGAATACCAAAGGCAATCCTATAACTCAGAAAATTCCAAGTGTCTTAGAAGCATTATATCAGAATCAAGGACAAAGAACGAGTATTACAACAAAAGATGCTTCTATCATTTCAATCACTCATGAAATTATATAGCTTCCAGGAGCTGTATGCGATGCGATCAACCTGGTAATGAAGACCAAATATATATATTTCTTATCGTATCACAGTATCACAGATTTGCACGGGGACCCATTTTCATAGTCTCTTAAATAATTAAGTACAATATTTCTTAACATTTTTGTTTCCCTGAAGAAAAATACAATTTTTTAAAAAATTTTTATTTATTTATTTATTTGTTTTGAGACAGAGTCTCGCTCTGTCACCCAGGCTGGAGTGCAGTGGTGTGATCTCAGCTCACTGCAAGCTCTGCCTCGTGGGTTCACGCCATTCTCCTGCCTCAGCCTCCCAGGTAGCTGAGCCTACAGGCGCCCGCCACCACGCCCAGCTAATTTTTTGTATTTTTAGTAGAGACGGGGTTTCACTGTGTTAGCCAGGATGCTCTCAATCTTCTGACCTCATGATCTGCCTGCCTCAGCCTCCCAAAGTGCTGAGATTACAGGCATGAGCCACCATGTCCGGCCCACAATTATCATTATTTTAAAATCTCCTCACTGATTAGGTATGTTTATTAAATATCCACTAAAGGCCAAGCAGGGTGCTTGCTTAGTCTCAAAAGTATGTTTCTAAAAAATTATCCAGATTGCTACATTGCATTTTCTTGAAGGTTTCTAATTCTCATGATTTCTGTAAATTATACTTGATGATTAACTAACCTATGCTCATCAGGCTTTTATCAAGGTTTGAGCTCCCCATCGCCTCTAAAAACTCAATAGAGAGAACAGTTTTAAAACCGAGAATAAATTGCTTATTTCAAATTTAAGAACACAGAATTCCAAAATCAGTGAAAGCACAATTCACTAACCAGAAATATTATTACAATCATTTTTTAAATCAAGAGCATGTAAAATCTTTGATTTGGGGAATTTGAAGGATAAAGTCTGGAAGGAATACCTGAGTTGAAGAACAATGTTTTTCAACATGTTTTTACATGTTGCACCTAGATCAATGCTAGGTACAATATTGTTGAAATGCCTGAGATGAATAATGACTACACCTGACATCTACAATTAGTATGGGAAGCTATTAAAATTCTTTGTTTAACTGTATATATATTCAATGGAAGCTGTAGTTTTCCTTAAAAAGTGAAAATATATTACTTTATTAAATCTTTTCTACTCATTAGTACATTTTCCTAACCATCCATTTTGTGAAAGAACAAAATACATTTCTATAATATTAGTTGACTTAAAAATCATTTTATGCAGCTATTATAACTCTTTCTGAGTTGCTAACTTTTATTTCCTTGGCATGTGCATTGTTCTTTTAAAGTTTGAAAAATTAAAGAGCAAAAACTTAGAAGAGCTGTAATGGTGGCTTCTCTTTGAGAACTAAAAAAATGATTGCATGCTAGACATGGTCTCTTGATTTGGTATGTTTCCTGCATTTCTTCTCGTGTAGTTTCTTGTTGGAAAAATAATATAGTAGAAGAGTTGATACCCATGAGGTAGGGGAAGTGCCCAAACACTGATGAGACTTGCATCCCAGCCAGTGTCAAGGCTCTTGACAACTTGGAATAAGGAATTCAAGGAACAAGTCAAAAAATAGTGAAAGTATGACAATTTATTGCAAAGCCAAAAGTATACACTCAAGAAAGGGGAGTGCAGGCATACTCAAGAAAGTGAGTAGAGCCCAGTGGGGTTTGGTGCTTCTATTTTTATGAGTTTCTTTCACCAAGCGGTGGAATATTCATGAAGATTTTCATAAAGATTTCTGGAAAAAGGAGAAAATTTCTGAGAACTGTGGTGCCAACCGGTTTTAAACCAAATACGAATGTTCCTGAAACTGTCATGGCGCTGGTGGGCGTGTTATTTAGTATGTTAATGAGCACATAATGAGGTCCCAGGTGAAACTTAGGTCAAATCCAGCACCATGTTGGGTCCAGTCAGTGTTAGCCAGCTTGGCCCGCATACTGTTTTTTGCCGTCTTACCATCTTAGCAGCCCCTAGCTCATGCAACTGTTTCAACAGCTTTCTTTTTGCTGGTCATGCAAAACTGCTGCTTGGAATTTTCTGTTATCCTGTGACCAACTGGATTATTCCTGTCTCAGAGTCATTACTTTGATACTTTGCTGTGGCAGAATGTAAAAACACATTTCTGCTACGTTAACCAACTCATACATACATATTAATTGGTTATACAAAATCTAATTTCAAACTTCAAGAGAAATGGAGTACAAAGAGTAGAAAAGGAAAAAGTCTGATTTACTCGCTTTCTTCTTTATTTTCCATTATGTTTATTTTATGTAAGAAATACATCTATTTTTCTTGTTAAGAACACCTGAATTTCCAGGCTTCCCTTTTTTAAATGATAAAATGTGTTGGGTTTCCCCTTGTTTCTACAATTATTAGCATTCTTTTTCTAAGTACAGGCAAGCAAGTCATTAATTATTATCAATAGTGGATCACATTGAGAATCAACTGGCTTCCGGTATGCAATCAATACCAGCTATTATGCAGAATAAAACCTTTAATCGGCACACAGCCACTTTACAGAGGAGGTCAGAGATTAGTATAGCAGAAATGTGTCAGACTACCATAATCTAAAATTGCAAAGCATAAACTATTTTTTACCAAAGCCAATCCACTTACAGTAACAAAGACAAATTTACTTTATCATATTACTTAAGTGATGATTCGGATGTAGGGGAGGGTGTGTACAAACCTCTCCACCACCTCCAAAGACATCAGTGAATCTTTGAAAATGCCCCAGGTTATGTTGTGGCAGCAAGAAAACTATTTGAGAAATGATTCATCCTCTTGCTTTGTAGCTCTCACCATTATAAAGTACCTCTTCTGACTCTTAAGTTTCCTTTCTAAAGCTTATTGTCTGTTATATTTTCTTTCCTTAGTTTGATTTTACCTGCATGGTAGATTTGATTTATATTGAAAAAGATACACAAAATTACAGAGAACCAGAAGTGTTTGGATCATGAACTGTCTTGCAGGAACTCCCTTTTGCTTCTTGTGAATAGCAATGATAACAGAAGAATACTATAGTCTGGTTGTTTTAGTTTTGCTATATTTTATATTATCTATACTATACCACATAATGGTAGTAAATAATAACTCCCTAATTATTTATATTTATTGTACTTTTTCTTTTTTTAAAGGGTCAATTTTATTATTATTATTATTATTATACTTTAAGTTCTAGGGTACATGTGCACAACATGCAGGTTTGTTACATATGTATACATGTGCCATGTTGGTGTTAATGGGTGCAGTACGTTTTCTAAAATAGAGCTAAACAGCTGTTTTCTTCATTTATATAACTATATTATTGTTTAACAATTTCAGTTATGGAAATCAGCAAAGTGCTAACTAACTCTTCATTTTGGGGGGGAAAGTTGATACTATGTAAATATTAAGATATTCTTAGAATACCTCTTTCATAAACTATAAGATGAAAAATCAAAGTGACAGATTCTCACAGTTAGAAAGAAATATAATGTGTGCAAAATTTGTTAAATGTATAAGCCTTCACTTCAAAAAAAAAACTCAGAATAAAATAAAATAACGTTGCAGTTTTCTTTGCCTCCATTAAGTGTTGATGGTGCTTTGTCCTATTATTTCTGGTACCACGCTCATCAGCACCAACTTTGTGGTTGATAAATGTTTTATTCTGTTTATTCTAAAACAAGGTAACAGCATCCATCTCTCTTACATTTTGAGAAATCAGTTGTGGTGATGTGTAGTGAGAGTTTTGATAACTACAGTTACTTTCTCATCCCCTTCAAAACTATCAACCTAAATAGGATTTTTCTGACACCTCCAAGACTATATTTTTTTAAAGGTCACCAATCACTTCCTCATTACAAATCAAATAGCTCGATCACCCATTGTTTATGGACGTGGTCCAAAGAGTGCCAGCACAGGCATCGTGCTGATCTGTGAAGACAGAATGGAAGTCTGGGGCTGCTGAGAAGACCCGACTTCTGAGACATAATATTAGAGAAGACATGCAGAAAAAGAGCTCCAGAAGTCTGTAGAGAAATTTATTCACAGTTCTGGCTGGTCTTTGGCTGGTTTATAAGCGTAGATGCACAGGGTAAGATTCCATGAAACCCAGCAAAAAACAAAAACTAATAAAAAAAGAACATCTATCTGGAATTGTGAGCTAAATAATTGCTAGAACTTATGAATAGATTTTTTAAAAAATCTGTGTGCAAACTAGCCAGAGAGATAAGACCTTCTTCTACATTCTGGACATTGAGAAAAATTCCAAAAACAACACACTATAAACAAAGAGATATTCTAGAGTTTACAGTAAAGGCAACGCTAGAACTGCTCAAACATAGCTTAAAACCAAAGTTTAAATTAGCGTGCTGATCCTCAAATAAATTAAGTGCCTGCAAGAACCAAGCTCATTAGTTTCTTAAGAAAGACAATAAAATGGAGATACTCAATATTAGATCATTCTGAAAATCTAGAATGTAATAAAGGTTATCTAGAAAAATCTAGAATGTAATAAAGGTTATCTAGACATGCAGCAAATCAGGACAATATGCCCAATAAATAATAAACAGAGATAAATAGGGAAATTCATTAAAGGGATGGAAACCATTAAAAGTCAACCAAATGGAAGTTCTAATAACAGAAATACAATACATAAAATGGAAAATGTATTAGGTAGACTTGGCAGCAGATGAGACACTGTAAAAGTAAACTTAAAATGACTTTGAAAATAGGGTTGTCAAAAACATTCAATAAAAACAAGAAAATATTGAAAAATAGTTGAAGAGAACCTCAGTGATCTGTGGAAGATTTTAAAGTGATCTAACATGTGTGATTGGAGTGCCATATTAAGAGAAAGAGAGAGAGAGAAATAGCTAAGAAATAGTAGCCAGCATTTTTCAAAGAATCACAATAGACCCCAGGGAACACAAACAGAAACAAATCTATCTCAAGTTATATGACCATCAAAGTGCTAACAACTAATGAATGAGGGAAAGATACTGAAAGAAGCCAAAGAATCCAGATCACATGCAGGGGAAAAAATCATAAAATCTATTTCATAACTTTTTATCAGATACAGTAGAAGTCAAAAAAGGATAATTGAAAACAATATATTTAAAGTTATGGGGAGATAGATGGGGAAATATCAACCTAGAATTCTATATGCATCAAAAATAGCCTTAAAGATAAAGCTCAAAGAAAGATTTCTAAACAATAAACACATGAGAGCATTTGTCACCAACAGACTTACACTATTTTAAAAGTTATAAGAGAAACATATTGAAAAATGTTGAAAAAAAAAGTTGTTGATGATAAAAGGAAATAATACCAGATGGAAACACCAAGAATTGCAGTGCCCTGGAAATGATAAATGTTAACAAATACATTTCTTTTCTCATTTAAAAATTATGTTAAAATAATTCACTTTAAAGCAAACTGAGAAGGGGCTTCAGGTGGCTGACTACAGGCGGCTGACTACAGGCAGCTGGTACTCACCTCCTTCACAAAGAAGAACTAATATAGCTAGTAGATGATCACACTTCAAATAGATCATCCAAAAGAGAACAGGAATTCAACAGAGGAGTCACAGGAAACACTTAAGAAAAGAGAGGGGAATGAGGCTGCCTCCTTGGCCAGGATTGGCTGGAAACTTGAAGAGGTTCCTCAATGGGGGGAAATGGTTAGTGAGAGACCCCAGTGGCCCACATTTCCATCACAGACTCCTGCAATCCTAACCACAGGAGAACCCCTTGACTCTTGTGGGCCCTGAGACAATGATTCAGAGCTGCCTGGAGACTGTGATGATGTTGCTCCAGAGAGGGGGTTCACTCTGAGTCCCATACACTTCCCAGTCATAAGCTACAACAGTCCAGTAACATTTTGAGGCCCCAGCCCCTACCGTATTGCATCATGCTCTGGAGCCCCATTGACATGTCTCATGCATAGCCACTGCCACTGCTGGCTGCTGCTGCTGGGGCCAAGGCACGAGCGTGATAGTGACCCTGCGCCCTGATCAGAGGGCCCCACATCTTCATACACCCTGAGGAAAGCCTACCCTGCCACAGCCTCCCTTGCTGCTGGCTTCTGCCGTCACTGAGGCATTAATACAACCATTGGTAGTGACCCTGGTACCCCCAACAGTGGAGTCTCTATGCACTTTTACACACCCCAAGAAAGGGCTCCCCTACCCTCAGCCACTGACACTACAGGCTGCCACCACCAGAGACAAAGCAGGAGCAATCTGCACACACTCCAGCCTCCTGCCTACAGGGGCTGCCACTGAAAGCTACCCCGCCCTCCCCAGTAGCAAAGCCAAAGCATAGCCGCTGCTGCCCCCACCCAAGCATTCCACCAGGGCCAGGGATTACCCCATCCTGGCCTACCACAGCCAGTACCTGAACACACCATCAGAGGGCTAGATGACAGGTCCACCAGACTTGGCTCCACCCTCACCAATCCCCAGTCCAGTCCACCATCTTCATCACTTGAACATTTCTCCAGAGGCTGGAGGTCAGGCCCCCCCAACCTACTGCTACCATCACATGTGGCAACCACCTGTATGCACCACCTGCGGGCCTGGGGATTCATTGTCACTGATAACACAAATGTGAACTGCTTGGGAACTGAAGGGTTGTTTCATCACTGCTACTGCCATCACCATTGCCACATCCACGTCCCAAGGGCCCAAGAACCCAGCCGCCCGCCTGACTCACTGCAGCCACTGCTAGCACTCAGGCATGTTGCCTAGATGTACAGAAAGACAAATATCACATGATCTTTCTCATATGTGGGAGCAAAAGCAGGTGATTTCAGGGAAGTAGGAAATATAGTGATAGATACCAGATGCTGGGAAGAGTGTGTGAGTGGGGGTGGGAGGGATGAAAAACCATTGTTTATGGGTATGTCATACAGTGAGAAGGAATGAGATCTAATATTTGGTAGCAGAGTAGGGTGACTATTAGTTAACAACAATGTATTTCATATTTCTAAATAGCTAGAAGAGAGGAGTTAAAATGTTCCCAACATATGGAAATCATAAATAATTGAGGTAATGTATAACCCAATACCCTGACTTGATAATTACACATTCTGTGCAGGTAACAAAATGTCCCAAGTACCCCATGTAGATGAAGAAATATTAAGTATCAATAATAAATAAATGAAATTTTTAAAAAGCAAATTAATAAGTTTGATGTTATAGCAAGGTACCTTTTATTTTCCTTGGCTATTCTGTGAATTTAAATTGACATAGCATTACAGTGGGTAGCTAATCAGACACTAACAGGGCAGGAGAGGGCCCCTACACCCAACCAAGAAAATCAGGCAACCATCAGGTGACGGTCAGGCAGCTGTCACACTGCCTCTCTAAAATATTAATTTTAATTTGCAGCCAGCACCCAGGAAAGGCACTGTCCCTATAGATAGGAAAGACCTCAAACTGGTGATCAGCAGCTTCCTGATAAGATCTCAGGAGTTGGACGAAGGGGCTTAAGCATGCACATTAAGAGGAAAAATGGTGGAATATGACCTTCCAGGGTCATTCTGCAGGTAAAGGGAAGAACTCAAGAGAGCAAGTGTACGACTCCAGTAAACACTGCGCATGCTCACCTCCCAAGTGCTAGCAGGCCACAGCACATGCAGGCAGCCCACCACAAGGAAAGAATCAAAGAAAAAGAGATGCAAGACGCCAGAAGTAGGCCAACATATAAAACCCTAAGCCCAAGGTCCAACGGGGCACTTGTCCTCCAAGATGCCTGTAACTATAAGTTAACATATAAAATGTTGTTAAATTTAAGATGAGTAACGCTAGGACACAGATTATTTAGTGAGATGCAAAGAAAAAATATGAAAATTTTTTTTAAAAATTCAAATTTAAGTTTACTAGACAAATATAAGAACCTATAAGAACTGAGTTGTTTAAGTAGCAACACAAATGACATGAATATACATCTACAAATGTCTGCATATACATATATAGAAATAGATAAATCTAGATCTATATACTTAGAGCATTCACAATTTCTCACAGAGAAAATGTAATGCAGAGGCAATGAAATATGAAGACGCTTTCATTATTTTCAGAAATCCTTGCAGTTTCCATGGTAAGGTAATATGTCATATTATTAGGTGCATTGAAGATCTAGTAATGGACTGCCCTGGATCAATTGAAGGTTTAACGTGTCCTCTACTCTTGACTGTGAGTTTAGGCCTATGAGGTACAATCACTGTGCTTCAATTTTCTCACTTGTAAAGTAGGAAAACATAATAGTACCTTTCTCATCAGTTGTGAAAATGGCATGAGCTAGCAAATAGAAGGTGGGTAGAATAATGTATTTCAGTAGTGAGCAACTCAAAGCTGTTATTATTATTACTAGTTCTGGTACTAGCTTTTGCAGTACTGAATGAATGAACATCTAATATAATTAACAGTATTTAAATGTTCATAATAATCATGCAACTTGTGGATCCATGTACAATTTACATTTTATTTTATATTTTTTTCTCTTTGCCACTCTCCTACAACACACAACCAATACATAAATACATTTCATCACTCTTCCTTTCTTTAAATGGTTCAGAGCTTTGGATGAAAAAAGTATTTTGAGATTTCAGAATATTCCAGCAGTGTTCATCTTCTGCTGTTGCACTTTACATTTGCACAATGCTACTTCAAAATAACAAAAGTCACCTTAAAAATAAACTTATCAGAAGGTGTGTGGCTCACTGTTTCACTAAGGAGATGAGGAATTTTGTATGCACAAGCATCAGGGTATGGACTACAGAGCTTCCTGACTGATGGTATAGCTATTTAGGAAATGAGGCTATGGTTTTCACCTTACCGTTCTTGTGAAAACTTAGAGAAATACCTTGTTTAAATTGAGCAGAATGTAAAATACTCCTGAGTTGTGAACCATGGAACTTCTGAACCCTAGGGCAAAACTAACAATGTAGTTGATAACTAAGCTGGGGAAATTTTTTTGCAGTTACTAGAAGTGAAATGACAAGATTAGCTTTGGTAGTGATCAAAAAAATAAAATTCCAACAATGCTTTGTGTGTTCATTTGTTAAGGGTCATGTAACAAAGTACTACAGGCTGGGTGACTTAAAAAATAAATATACCTTTTCTCTGCGTTTTGGGGTTAGAAGTCCAAGATCAAGGTGTCAAAAGTTCTGTTTTTGGGGGCACTGGAAGAAAGTTCTGTTTCTTAGCATGGTACTGGGTCTTGGTAGAAACTAAATGCTTACCTGTGGGCTGCGCATTTACCGCTGACCTGAGCCCATCATGAACTGTTATCTGACTTACCAAGCCATAAGGCTGAGCATGCATAGTAGCACTCTCATCGAATGGAAGTGGTGTATATGTGATTGGGTCCAAGCAGGCCCTGTAGGGACAAGTAAGCAACATGCAGTGGTCCAAATGCCATGGTCCCCACTCCTGCTACATTGGCTTCTTTCTCCCAGCCTGCCCCTATGACATCATGAGAACTTTCCCGGGAACATTTGGTAGAGAAAGAAAATTCAGGCCTGGTTTATGGATGGTTCTACAAGATATGAAGCAACACATGAAAGTGTGCAATGCCACAGTACAACTTCCTTCTTGGACACTTCGTAACAATAGTGGCGAAGGGAAATCCTCTCAGGTGTCAGAAATTTGAGCCCTGAAATTGGTTGCTTACTTGTCTTGGAAGGAGAAATAATCAGGCATGTAATTATTTACCAAATAATGGAACTGATGTTCAGGAACTTGGAAGAAACATGATAGGAAAATTACTGACCAGGAAATTTGGGAAAGAGGCAGGTCAATAGACCTTTCTTAGTGAGAAAAAAAACAAATTGAAGATGGTTTGTGTCCCATGTGAGTGCTCAACAAAGAGTAACCTCAAGGGAAAGATTTTAATAATCAAGTGGATAAGGTGACCCATTCTGTGAATACCAGTCAGGCTCTTTCCTCAGCCACCCCTGTTGTCACCCAATGGGCTCATGAACAAACTGGCCATGGTGGCAGAGATGCATGGATTCCGCAACAGGAACTTCCACTCACTGAGACTGACCTAGCTACAGCTGCTGCTGAGTGCCCAATCTGCCAGTGGCAGAGAACAGCCCTGAGCCCCCATATGGCAGCATTTTCCAGGGGGATCAACCTGATGGCAAGTTGATTACATTAGACTGCTTCCATCATGAAGGGAACAGTGTTTGTTCTTGCTAGAATAGACACGCTCACTGTTAATACTTTTGCCTTCCCTGCATGTAATGCTTTTGTCAAAACTACTATCCATTGATTTACAGAATGGCATATCCACCCTTATGGTATTCTCCACAGCATTGCTTCTGATCAGGGAACTCACTTCATAGCAAAACTGTAGTAGTGGGCTTATGCTCATGGATTTAACTGATCTTTTGTTCCCCATGATTTTTAGGTAGCTGGCTTGATAGAATGATGAAATGGCCTATTAAATTAGACTCTTTTATAGTACCAGCTAGGTACAATACCTTACAAGAGAAGGCAAGGTTCTACAACAGAATATATATGCTCTAAATCAGCCTTAACTGTATGGTACTCTTTCTCTCACAGCAGAATTCATGGGCCCAGGAATCAAGGAGTGGAAATGGGAGTCACACCATCCAGTATTACCCCTGAAGACTGACTAGCAAAATTTGTGTTTACTGTGCCCACAACCTGATGGCTCTGCTGGCCTGGAGGTCCTAGATCCAAAGGGAGGGCTACTGCCACCAGGAAACACAATAATTGATGCATTTATATGGAAGTTAAGACTCCCACCCTGCCACCTCAGGCCTCTGAATAACAGGCAAAAGAGAAAATTATTGTACTGGCTTGAGTGCTTGATTCTGAATTCCAAGGAGAAATTAGACCGCTACTTTATAATGGAGGTAAAGAGGAATATGCCTGGAATACAGGAAAATTCATACAGTGTCTCTTAGTGTTACCATGCCCTGTGATTAAAGTCAATGAAAAACTGTAGCAAGCAAATCCCAGCAGGATTATGAATGGCCCATACGTTTCAGGAATAAAGATTTAGGTCACCCCACCAGGTAACAAACCATAATCAGCTGGGTTACTTGCTGAGAGCAATGGGAATATGAGATGGACAGTGGAAGAAAGTAGTTTTAAGTACCAGTTATGAGCATGTAACCAGTTACAGAAACAAAAACTGTGATCTCCTCCTTGTGTTGTTATGAAGATGCTTGTGTTTATGTATATGTATACACATATTTATAAACATATATATAGACACATGTATACACACACGCACACAAAGGTCCCTGACTTAAAATGCTTTGACATGATTTTCCACTTGTAACTTTTAAACTTTACACTGGCTCAAAAGTGGCACCTATTCAGTAGAAACCATACTTCAAGTATCTATACAACCTTTCTGTTTCTCACTTTCAGCACAGTATTCAGTAAATTACATGAGCTATTAAACATTTTATTACAAAAGAAGTATTTATGTTAGAAGATTTTACTGAACTGTAGGCTAAGGTAAGTGTTCTGAGCGCATTTAAAGTAGGCTAGCTATGACGTTTGGTAGTTTATGTACATTAAATGCATATTTGACTTAGAATATTTTCAGTTTACAATGGGTTTATCAGAACATATATAATCTTTGTTTTCTTCTCTCTTATCCCCGTAGGTAACATAAGATCTATTAACTTTATAGTACAGTATTTAAGTATTGTGAAATTTACATAATAGTGTTTAAGTTATGAGATATATCAGATATGGGATATCAAGAGGAAGAGTAACTATCACTCAAGGACTTTGCATTCTTTTGGGGGAAAGAGTTATTCCATTTTCAGTTGTATATAAGACAGTGGGATCACGTTAAGTGGAAGTATGACATTGTTAGTGTATTTATTTGTAGATTAAGTATGCTTTGAGGAAATTCATATGATTGCCAAGTTGACAAGGAGTGGACTTGTGATGGTTAATTTTATGTACCAACTAGGCTTGGACACAGTGCCTAGACATTTGATTGAATATTATTCTAAATGTTTATGTGAAGATGTTTTTGGATGAAGTTAATATTTAAATTGGTGAACTCTGAGTAAAGCAAAATGCCCTCCATAATGTGGATGGGCCTCATCCAATCAGCTGAAAACCTTAAGAGAACAAATATTGACCTGTCGTGGGCTGTAGGAAGTCTGTCAACAGATGATCTATGAACTTGAATTTCAACATCTCCTCTTCCCTGGTCTCCAGCCTGTGGGCCTACCCTGCAGGTTTTGAACTTGCCAGCTTCCATAATCCATGTGCCAATTCCTAAGTAAATCTTTCTCTCTTCCTCCCTCTTCCTCTCCACACACACCATTCCCCACCCAAACACATACACACACCCCATTCTGTTTATCTGTAGAACCCTAATATAATAATGTATGATTTCATTTGAGAAGTTCCACAACAGAGAAAACTAACTTATGGTGATAGAAATGAGAACAGGGGTTGTTTCTGAAAGGATGGGAATTGATGAGAAAGGGGCTAAGAAGGAGATTTCAAGATAAGAGAAATTATGTATGTGTATATATATGAGTGTGAGTTACATAACTGTATGCATTTGTCAGAATCAATCAAGCTGAATACTTAAGATCTCTGCATTTTACTATATGTATTAATTAACCAAATCTCACTTCTTAAAAAAGGAGAAAAGACACAGGTCTTGCCATTGTAGATTTGGAGAAATATTATGCAACCTTTTTGTAACATAAATTCTTCATGATATAATGTTACTTATTAAAAGGCTGTACAATTATATATAACCTTCTACTTGTACTATGAAAAAAATGTGTGTGCATAAAAGCATTGAAAAGAGAAACAGAAAAATAGTAATGATCTTTATTGGTGGGAATGTAGATAATTTTAATTTTCTTCTTGATACTTACGTTATTTCATTTACCAAAAATGAATATGTATTATTTTTATAATCAGAAATAATCAATGAAAGGTTTTTAAAGAATAATTTTTCATAGCGTATATCTCTTACTAAAATTGCATTGTATTCGTTTTCTAATGCTGCCGTAACGAATGGTCACAAGGTTAAGAACTTACACCACTAGTCATTTAGTATCTGACAGTTCTGTAGGTCAGAAGTCTGGGTTAGCTCAACTGGTTTCTCTGCTTTGGGTCGCACAATGCTGAAATCAAGATGTCAACCAGCTGGTCTTTTTTCAGGAGGCTCTGAGGAAAATCCGCTTTCAAGCCCATTTAGGTAATTAATATAATTTGGTTTTCTGCAATTATAGAAAGAGGTTCCCATTTCTTTGCTGGCTCTCTGGCTTTTCATTTCTAGAGAACTCTCTCTGGCCCCTACATACATACATATGGTCCCTACATCTCAGAGCCAGCAAAGGAGGTCAAATTCATCTCATTCTTGGATTCTCTGACTTCTGCTGCTGCATCTTTTCTCTGCTTCCAACTTGAGAAAAGTATCTGCTTTTAAAGTCTCATGTGATTAAATAGGACCCACCCAAATAATCCAGGATAATTTTGCTATTTTCAGGTTGACAATTTTAATTACATCTGCAAAGTCTCTTTTGCCATGTAACAGAGCATATTTGCCGGTCCTGGGGATGAGGACACCAACATAGCTGGTGAGCACAGAAGTCCGTGCTCTGTCTCCCGTATGTATTATA